>NC_066585.1:429098064-429402746 GCF_024323335.1 Lathyrus oleraceus | reverse complement strand
AGTCTTGAGCTTCAGAGTTTCTAGCTTCAGATGGTTGACTTCCTCCAGAGCTTTGACCATCTTCAGGGGCTGACATATTTCCAGAGTCTGAATTGCCACCAGAATCTGGATTACCATCAGAGTCTGGGTCATCAGAGTCTGGATCATCAGAGTCACCTTCATCTTCTGAGTCTTCTCCAGAGTCAGAATCACTATCAGAGTCAGAATCAACGTCAGAGTTTACTCCAACTTCAGAAATTCTTAACTCTGACCTTTCTTCAGAAGTTCTAACATCAGAATCAGATTGAGACTTATCCCAATTCCAAAATTCTGATTCCTTCACAATCACATCTCTGCTGAATTCAATTTTGTTGGTTTCTGGACAATAGAGCTTGTATGCACCTGTACTGTGGTACCCTATCAGAATCATCACTTTGCTTCTATCATCCAGCTTCTGTCTTCTGGCTTCTGGCTTCTGGAACATGTTTATAGCAAACAGAACCAAACACCTTTAGATGACTAACACTTTGCTTATCTCCAGTCCACTTCTGTATTGGAACTATTTCCTTCAACTTCTTCGTAGGACATCGGTTGAGTACATACGTTGCAGTGGCAACAGCTTCTCGCCAGAGCTTCTAAGGAAGTTTCTTCTCCTTTAGCATGCTTCTCACCATATCAAGCAAAGTGCGGTTTCTTCTTTCAGCAAGACCATTGTGTTGAGGGGTATAAGGAGCAGTAACCTCATGCTCAATTCCATTCTCCTCACAGAACTTCTGGAACTCTTTGGAGTTATATTGACCTCCACCGTCAGTTCTAAGAATCTTCAACTTCTGACACTCTGATTCTCAGCCTTCATTCTGAACTTCTTGAATTCATCAAACACCTCGTGTTTAAACTTAATAAGGGATACCCATGTCATTCTTGTGAATTCATCAACAAATAACACAAAGTATTTATTCCCTCCAATCGATGCTACTGGAAATGGACCACACACATCAGAATGTACAACTCCTAAGGCATGTTTTGCTCTTGGAGCAGTTTCTGACGCAAATGGAAATCGTGGTTGTTTTCCTTCCATGCAAACTTTGCATGACTTTTCAGGCTTCTTAATTGCAGGAATTCCATGTACCAACTTCTTTGAATTCAGATGTTTTAAGCTTCTGAAATTCAAATGACCAAATCTTCTGTGCCACAACTCACTCTCCTTCTCAGCACTTGTTGCACTAAGGCATTCTGAGTCTGTAGTTCTGACATTCACCTTGAATGTTCTATTCCTTCCCTGTTCTGACTCCATAATCAACTTCTGATTGCAGTCATACAGCTTCAGAAGATTGTCCTTCATGATAACTGAAAAACCTTTCTCAATTAATTGTCCCACACTCATCAGATTGCTTCTGATGCCAGGTACATACCACACGTTCTGAATCAATGTTGTTTTCCCATTGTTCAGAATCACTCTGACATTTCCCATACCTTCTGCATTAAGATATTTGTCATCAGCACATCTGATCTTTGTCCTCTTTTCAGAGTCAAAGTCAACCAGCCATTTCTTATTTCCAGTAAGATGATTTGAACAACCAGTGTCCATATACCACCAGTCTATCAGATCCATATCATCAGATTCAGAGGCCATCAATAGCACAGATTCGTCATCAGAACTTCTGGCTATATTTGCTTCTTCTGATTTTCTCTCCTTGTTTGACCAACAGTCTCTAGCAAAGTGACCAAACTTCTTACAACAGTAACATTGGATCTTCTTCTTGTCATACTTCTTACAACAGTAACACCAAGAAATGGGACCTCCCAGAAATTTGAATAAGTACCCAGACGTACTTCTTCTGTCAACTCTGTCTCCACACCAATCAGAATCTGAATAACTCAGAAGTTCTGACTCATCCTTTCTTCCAGAAGGAAATAATACTCCATACTTCAGAGTTCCCTTGATATACCTCAGAATCCTGACAGCAGCTTGGTAATGCGACCACTTAGGTTTACTCATGAACCTACTAACCATCCCAACTGAATAGAAAATATCAGGTCTGGTATTGCACAAATACCTCAGAGAACCAACCAACTGTTTGAAGGTTGTAGCGTCCACATCCTTTCCATCAGAGTCAGAATCCAGTTTCTAATTTGTATCAGAAGGTGTGACAGCAATCTTACAATTCTTCAGATTAAATCTCTTCAGAATTTCTAATTCATACTTGAGCTGATGCAAAATAATACCTTTCTCAGAGTATCTGAATTCCATCCCTAGAAAGTATGTCATTTTGCCTAGATCAGTCATTTCGAATTCATTCATCAGAACTTTCTTGAACTTGGCTATCTCCTGTTCAGAACTTCCAGTCAGCAGTATATCATCAACATATAAACATACCCGAGTCATATTTCCTTCAGAAGTATGCTGAACATAGACACCATACTCCATCTCACATTTCTGAAAGCCTTGCTTCTTGAAAAATGAATCAATCTTCTGATTCTAAGCTTTGGGCGCTTGTTTCAATCCATATAGAGCTTTGTATAATCTGTACACCATTCCTTCCTGATTCTTTTTCACAAATCCAGGAGGTTGTGACACGTAAACTTCTTATTCTAATGGACCGTTCAGAAATGCAGATTTTACATCTAAATGCATCAGAAGCCAATTCCTATTAGCAGCTATTGCAATCACCATTCTAATTGTTTCATGTCTTGCTACAGGTGCAAACACTTCAGAGTAATCCAACCCAGGTTTCTGTAGAAATCCTCTGGCAACCAACCTTGCTTTATGTTTGCCCATTGAACCATATGGCTTTAACTTCTGCTTGAAAACCCATCTGACGATGATGGCTTTCTTGTCTTTTGGAAGTTCTGTCAGCTTCCAAGTCTTGTTTCTCTCTATAGCATCAAGTTCTTCTTTCATGGCCTTCAGCCAGAGCTTCTGCTTAAGAGCCTCTTCTGTACTTATGGGTTCAGAGTCTACTAACATGGCACACTGAATAACTTCTCCTTCAGAGTCTACTTCAGTGCCTTGCAGCATGTCAAATTCTGCATATCTTCTGGGGATGTTTCTGATTCTTTGTGGTCTCTGAACTTGTTCAGAGTCTTGAGCTTCAGAGTTTCTAGCTTCAGATGGTTGACTTCCTCCAGAGCTTTGACCATCTTCAGGGGCTGACATATTTCCAGAGTCTGAATTGCCACCAGAATCTGGATTACCATCAGAGTCTGGGTCATCAGAGTCTGGATCATCAGAGTCACCTTCATCTTCTGAGTCTTCTCCAGAGTCAGAATCACTATCAGAGTCAGAATCAACGTCAGAGTTTACTCCAACTTCAGAAATTCTTAACTCTGACCTTTCTTCAGAAGTTCTAACATCAGAATCAGATTGAGACTTATCCCAATTCCAAAATTCTGATTCCTTCACAATCACATCTCTGCTGAATTCAATTTTGTTGGTTTCTGGACAATAGAGCTTGTATGCACCTGTACTGTGGTACCCTATCAGAATCATCACTTTGCTTCTATCATCCAGCTTCTGTCTTCTGGCTTCTGGCTTCTGGAACATGTTTATAGCAAACAGAACCAAACACCTTTAGATGACTAACACTTTGCTTATCTCCAGTCCATTTCTGTATTGGAACTATTTCCTTCAACTTCTTCGTAGGACATCGGTTGAGTACATACGTTGCAGTGGCAACAGCTTCTCGCCAGAGCTTCTAAGGAAGTTTCTTCTCCTTTAGCATGCTTCTCACCATATCAAGCAAAGTGCGGTTTCTTCTTTCAGCAAGACCATTGTGTTGAGGGGTATAAGGAGCAGTAACCTCATGCTCAATTCCATTCTCCTCACAGAACTTCTGGAACTCTTTGGAGTTATATTGACCTCCACCGTCAGTTCTAAGAATCTTCAACTTCTGACCACTCTGATTCTCAGTCTTCTTTCTGAACTTCTTGAATTCATCAAACATCTCGTGTTTAAACTTAATAAGGGATACCCATGTCATTCTTGTGAATTCATCAACAAATAACACAAAGTATTTATTCCCTCCAATCGATGCTACTGGAAATGGACCACACACATCAGAATGTACAACTCCTAAGGCATGTTTTGCTCTTGGAGCAGTTTCTGACGCAAATGGAAATCGTGGTTGTTTTCCTTCCATGCAAACTTTGCATGACTTTTCAGGCTTCTTAATTGCAGGAATTCCATGTACCAACTTCTTTGAATTTAGATGTTTTAAGCT
Source organism: Lathyrus oleraceus (assembly GCF_024323335.1). NCBI lineage: Eukaryota > Viridiplantae > Streptophyta > Magnoliopsida > Fabales > Fabaceae > Lathyrus > Lathyrus oleraceus. Next base: position 429,398,547 of record NC_066585.1, on the reverse strand, counting down.
TCTGAAATTCAAATGACCAAATCTTCTGTGCCACAACTCACTCTCCTTCTCAGCACTTGTTGCACTAAGGCATTCTGAGTCTGTAGTTCTGACATTCACCTTGAATGTTCTATTCCTTCCCTGTTCTGACTCCATAATCAACTTCTGATTGCAGTCATACAGCTTCAGAAGATTGTCCTTCATGATAACTGAAAAACCTTTCTCAATTAATTATCCCACACTCATCAGATTGCTTCTGATGCCAGGTACATACCACACGTTCTGAATCAATGTTGTTTTCCCATTGTTCAGAATCACTCTGACATTTCCCATACCTTCTGCATTAAGATATTTGTCATCAGCACATCTGATCTTTGTCCTCTTTTCAGAGTCAAAGTCAACCAGCCATTTCTTATTTCCAGTAAGATGATTTGAACAACCAGTGTCCATATACCACCAGTCTATCAGATCCATATCATCAGATTCAGAGGCCATCAATAGCACAGATTCGTCATCAGAACTTCTGGCTATATTTGCTTCTTCTGATTTTCTCTCCTTGTTTGACCAACAGTCTCTAGCAAAGTGACCAAACTTCTTACAACAGTAACATTGGTTCTTCTTCTTGTCATACTTCTTACAACAGTAACACCAAGAAATGGGACCTCCCAGAAATTTGAATAAGTACCCAGACGTACTTCTTCTGTCAACTCTGTCTCCACACCAATCAGAATCTGAATAACTCAGAAGTTCTGACTCATCCTTTCTTCCAGAAGGAAATAATACTTCATACTTCAAAGTTCCCTTGATATACCTCAGAATCCTGACAGCAGCTTGGTAATGCGACCACTTAGGTTTACTCATGAACCTACTAACCATCCCAACTGAATAGAAAATATCAGGTCTGGTATTGCACAAATACCTCAGAGAACCAACCAACTGTTTGAAGGTTGTAGCGTCCACATCCTTTCCATCAGAGTCAGAATCCAGTTTCTGATTTGTATCAGAAGGTGTGACAGCAATCTTACAATTCTTCAGATTAAATCTCTTCAGAATTTCTAATTCATACTTGAGCTGATGCAAAATAATACCTTTCTCAGAGTATCTGAATTCCATCCCTAGAAAGTATGTCATTTTGCCTAGATCAGTCATTTCGAATTCATTCATCAGAACTTTCTTGAACTTGGCTATCTCCTGTTCAGAACTTCCAGTCAGCAGTATATCATCAACATATAAACATACCCGAGTCATATTTCCTTCAGAAGTATGCTGAACATAGACACCATACTCCATCTCACATTTCTGAAAGCCTTGCTTCTTGAAAAATGAATCAATCTTCTGATTCTAAGCTTTGGGCGCTTGTTTCAATCCATATAGAGCTTTGTATAATCTGTACACCATTCCTTCCTGATTCTTTTTCACAAATCCAGGAGGTTGTGACACGTCAACTTCTGGAACTCTTTGGAGTTATATTGACCTCCACCGTCAGTTCTAAGAATCTTCAACTTCTGACCACTCTGATTCTCAGTCTTCTTTCTGAACTTCTTGAATTCATCAAACATCTCGTGTTTAAACTTAATAAGGGATACCCATGTCATTCTTGTGAATTCATCAACAAATAACACAAAGTATTTATTCCCTCCAATCGATGCTACTGGAAATGGACCACACACATCAGAATGTACAACTCCTAAGGCATGTTTTGCTCTTGGAGCAGTTTCTGACGCAAATGGAAATCGTGGTTGTTTTCCTTCCATGCAAACTTTGCATGACTTTTCAGGCTTCTTAATTACAGGAATTCCATGTACCAACTTCTTTGAATTTAGATGTTTTAAGCTTCTGAAATTCAAATGACCAAATCTTCTGTGCCACAACTCACTCTCCTTCTCAGCACTTGTTGCACTAAGGCATTCTGAGTCTGTAGTTCTGACATTCACCTTGAATGTTCTATTCCTTCCCTGTTCTGACTCCATAATCAACTTCTGATTGCAGTCATACAGCTTCAGAAGATTGTCCTTCATGATAACTGAAAAACCTTTCTCAATTAATTATCCCACACTCATCAGATTGCTTCTGATGCCAGGTACATACCACACGTTCTGAATCAATGTTGTTTTCCCATTGTTCAGAATCACTCTGACATTTCCCATACCTTCTGCATTAAGATATTTGTCATCAGCACATCTGATCTTTGTCCTCTTTTCAGAGTCAAAGTCAACCAGCCATTTCTTATTTCCAGTAAGATGATTTGAACAACCAGTGTCCATATACCACCAGTCTATCAGATCCATATCATCAGATTCAGAGGCCATCAATAGCACAGATTCGTCATCAGAACTTCTGGCTATATTTGCTTCTTCTGATTTTCTCTCCTTGTTTGACCAACAGTCTCTAGCAAAGTGACCAAACTTCTTACAACAGTAACATTGGTTCTTCTTCTTGTCATACTTCTTACAACAGTAACACCAAGAAATGGGACCTCCCAGAAATTTGAATAAGTACCCAGACGTACTTCTTCTGTCAACTCTGTCTCCACACCAATCAGAATCTGAATAACTCAGAAGTTCTGACTCATCCTTTCTTCCAGAAGGAAATAATACTTCATACTTCAAAGTTCCCTTGATATACCTCAGAATCCTGACAGCAGCTTGGTAATGCGACCACTTAGGTTTACTCATGAACCTACTAACCATCCCAACTGAATAGAAAATATCAGGTCTGGTATTGCACAAATACCTCAGAGAACCAACCAACTGTTTGAAGGTTGTAGCGTCCACATCCTTTCCATCAGAGTCAGAATCCAGTTTCTGATTTGTATCAGAAGGTGTGACAGCAATCTTACAATTCTTCAGATTAAATCTCTTCAGAATTTCTAATTCATACTTGAGCTGATGCAAAATAATACCTTTCTCAGAGTATCTGAATTCCATCCCTAGAAAGTATGTCATTTTGCCTAGATCAGTCATTTCGAATTCATTCATCAGAACTTTCTTGAACTTGGCTATCTCCTGTTCAGAACTTCCAGTCAGCAGTATATCATCAACATATAAACATACCCGAGTCATATTTCCTTCAGAAGTATGCTGAACATAGACACCATACTCCATCTCACATTTCTGAAAGCCTTGCTTCTTGAAAAATGAATCAATCTTCTGATTCTAAGCTTTGGGCGCTTGTTTCAATCCATATAGAGCTTTGTATAATCTGTACACCATTCCTTCCTGATTCTTTTTCACAAATCCAGGAGGTTGTGACACGTCAACTTCTTCTTCTAATGGACCGTTCAGAAATGCAGATTTTACATCTAAATGCATCAGAGGCCAATTCCTGTTAGCAGCTATTGCAATCACCATTCTAATTGTTTCATGTATTGCTGCAGGTGCAAACACTTCAGAGTAATCCAACCCAGGTTTCTGTAGAAATCCTCTGGCTACCAACCTTGCTTTATGTTTGCCCATTGAACCATATGGCTTTAACTTCTGCTTGAAAACCCATCCGACGCTGATGGCTTTCTTGTCTTTTGGAAGTTCTGTCAGCTTCCAAGTCTTATTTCTCTCTATAGCATCAAGTTCTTCTTTCATGGCCTTCAGCCAGAGCTTCTGCTTAAGAGCCTCTTCTGTACTTATGAGTTCAGAGTCTACTAACATGGCACACTGAATAACTTCTCCTTCAGAGTCTACTTCAGTGCCTTGCAGCATGTCAAATTCTGCATATCTTCTGGGGATGTTTCTGATTCTTTGTGGTCTCTGAACTTGTTTAGAGTCTTGAGCTTTAGAGTTTCTAGCTTCAGATGGTTGACTTCCTCCAGAGCTTTGACCATCTTCAGGGGCTGACATATTTCCAGAGTCTGAATTGCCACCAGAATCTGGATTACCATCAGAGTCTGGGTCATCAGAGTCTGGATCATCAGAGTCACCTTCATCTTCTGAGTCTTCTCCAGAGTCAGAATCACTATCAGAGTCAGAATCAACGTCAGAGTTTACTCCAACTTCAGAAATTCTTAACTCTGACCTTTCTTCAGAAGTTCTAACATCAGAATCAGATTGAGACTTATCCCAATTCCAAAATTCTGATTCCTTCACAATCATATCTCTGCTGAATTCAATTTTGTTGGTTTCTGGACAATAGAGCTTGTATGCACCTGTACTGTGGTACCCTATCAGAATCATCACTTTGCTTCTATCATCCAGCTTCTGTCTTCTGGCTTCTGGCTTCTGGAACATGTTTATAGCAAACAGAACCAAACACCTTTAGATGACTAACACTTTGCTTATCTCCAGTCCACTTCTGTATTGGAACTATTTCCTTCAACTTCTTCGTAGGACATCGGTTGAGGACATACGTTGCAGTGGCAACAGCTTCTCGCCAGAGCTTCTAAGGAAGTTTCTTCTCCTTTAGCATGCTTCTCACCATATCAAGCAAAGTGCGGTTTCTTCTTTCAGCAAGACCATTGTGTTGAGGGGTATAAGGAGCAGTAACCTCATGCCAAATTCCATTCTCCTCACAGAACTTCTGGAACTCTTTGGAGTTATATTGACCTCCACCGTCAGTTCTAAGAATCTTCAACTTCTGACCACTCTGATTCTCAGCCTTCATTCTGAACTTCTTGAATTCATCAAACACCTCGTGTTTAAACTTAATAAGGGATACCCATGTCATTCTTGTGAATTCATCAACAAATAACACAAAGTATTTATTCCCTCCAATCGATGCTACTGGAAATGGACCACACACATCAGAATGTACAACTCTTAAGGCATGTTTTGCTCTTGGAGCAGTTTCTGACGCAAATGGAAATCGTGGTTGTTTTCCTTCCATGCAAACTTTGCATGACTTTTCAGGCTTCTTAATTGCAGGAATTCCATGTACCAACTTCTTTGAATTTAGATGTTTTAAGCTTCTGAAATTCAAATGACCAAATCTTCTGTGCCACAACTCACTCTCCTTCTCAGCACTTGTTGCACTAAGGCATTCTGAGTCTGTAGTTCTGACATTCACCTTGAATGTTCTATTCCTTCCCTGTTCTGACTCCATAATCAACTTCTGATTGCAGTCATACAGCTTCAGAAGATTGTCCTTCATGATAACTGAAAAACCTTTCTCAATTAATTGTCCCACACTCATCAGATTGCTTCTGATGCCAGGTACATACCACACGTTCTGAATCAATGTTGTTTTCCCATTGTTCAGAATCACTCTGACATTTCTAATACCTTCTGCATTAAGATATTTGTCATCAGCACATCTGATATTTGTCCTCTTTTCAGAGTCAAAGTCAACCAGCCATTTCTTATTTCCAATAAGATGATTTGAACAACCAGTGTCCATATACCACCAGTCTATCAGATCCATATCATCAGATTCAGAGGCCATCAATAGCACAGATTCGTCATCAGAACTTCTGGCTATATTTGCTTCTTCTGATTTTCTCTCCTTGTTTGACCAACAGTCTCTAGCAAAGTGACCAAACTTCTTACAACAGTAACATTGGATCTTCTTCTTGTCATACTTCTCTTTTCCCTTCTGAGCATTCTTTTGTCTATCAGAGGTTGAGCTTTCTGACTTCTGACCACCATCAGATCTTCTCTTGGCTTCTGACTACTTCTGATACCTCCTATCAGAAGTTGCTTTCAGAGCCTACTGCTCTACTTCCCTTTCAGAAGTTCTCTCAGTCAAACGCAACTCTTGCACTTCTAGACTGCTCTGCAGCTCTTCAATTCTCATGGTGCTCAGATCTTTGGAATGTTCTATTGCTACCACAATGTAATCAAATTGACAGGTAAGGGATCTCAATACCTTCTCCATGATTGTTTCTTCAGAAAGAGTTTCTCCACACGCTTTCATCTTATTAGTGATCAGAATCACTCTGGAGATGTATTCAGAAACTTTCTCATTATTCTTCATGTTGAGATTCTCATATTGCTTTCTCAAGGACTGAAGCTTCACCTTCTTCACTGATGCGTCACCACCATAACATCTAACTAGTGTGTCCCACGCAGCCTTTGCTGTTGTTGAATCTGCAATCTTCTCAAACACATTTACATCAACACATTGATGAATGAAGAACAATGCTTTCTGATCCTTCTTCCTTACTTCCTTCTGCGCGTTTTTCTGTTCATCCGTCGCAGCTGCTGCTACCGGAACATAACCATCATGGACAAAATCTAGAACATCTTGAGCACCGAACAGTACACGCATTTGGATCATCCAACGATTCCAGTTTTTACCGTCAAATACTGGAAGTTTGGTGTTCATGTTTCCGTTTCCGTTCATCTTTCTACCTTGCACAGTACACTCCGATTTCTCACAGTGTTTCCCAACCAACAGAATTAAAATTCTGATCAGATTTTGTTCAAGATTCAACACGAATCTAAGAATCAAAATCAAACACACAATGAATCTGAACCGGTGCTCTAGATACCAATTGTTGGTGCAAAGGTAGAATAAATGATGAATGGGAATATTCTATTAAGAGAATGACGGCTACAAAACATGATAAAAGTTACAATGATTGCCACCCTATTTATAAGCTAAAACTAGGGTTACTAGAATAGGATAAAATACTAAAATACCCTTTAACAAACTTAGGGGCTAAGAAAATAGTACAACTAATAAATATGAATTACTTCTAATACCTTTCACCTCGGTTTTGACATTCAACCGACGAACAAAACACGTTTGAATTTATTAAATATAATATGGATTCTTGTATCACTAAACCCTAATTGAACATATAACTTCTCAAAATTGGTTAGAAAAATAATTATATGAACAATTGTGTTATATATGAAGAACAACTTACATTAATCAATGATTTTCGAGCATCTTGTAACCCATCGTTCATATCACGCTATTTTATGGTTAAAATCTCTTAAATATTTCAAAATCTTTATTCAAATCTTCCTTTTCTACTAATTCATTCTTGAAAACATAAAGTTTGATGCTCTGGAAAATAAACAAATAGGGAAGAAAATTGAACGAAAACTAGAAGTATTGAAGATATTTTAACGATAAAAAAACATGAGATAAACTATGAGTTGCAGAATGTTACAAAATCATTAATTAGTGTAAAATAAGTTTAAGATACAACCTAATTTTTCATGTGATTATTTCCAAAATCAATTTAATAGGTTATATATTCAAAAAGAGGTTAGTGAAACAAACAATGGGTATTATATATAATAAACTCAATTTTACGGAACAAGATGAGAGGTGCACAAAGAATCACAAAAGACATAATCTCAATCTCAATATCAATGTCAAACTCAAACTCATGAACAACAACTAAACTACAACATATATATTTTCATAACTTTGGGTAGTATAACAACTAAACAACAACAACAATAACATCAATAACTAAAAAACAACAACTTACATTAAACAACAACTCAAAAAAACACTCAACAAAACTACAACAACATCATAAATAAACCTATAGCATAAATTTGTTCAAACAACAACAACAACAAGATTAAACCTCTAAGGTTTAGGGTCTCAATAACAACAACAACAACAACAACAACATCAACAAACCAAAAAATATATTTTTTTAAACAACAACAACAAGATAAAACCTCTAGGGTTTAGGGTCACAATAACGGGTCTCAACAACAACAACAATAACAATAACAACAACAACAACAACAACAACAACAACAACAACAATAATAACAATAATAACAACTTAACAATAAACAACAACAACATCAATAAACCTATAACATAAATTTATTTAAACATCAACCACAACAAGATTAAACCTTTAGGGGTTCGGGTAACAATAACAACAACAACAACATTAAGAAGTTTGACATATCAGATCTCTAAAGAAGAAGCGAAAAAAAAATGATTTAAATCTCTGAAGAAGAAATGACATCCCTAAAGACATATCATCTATGTATTAAGGATGCTATGTATTTATGACTCACGTTGTTTAGGGATCTCTTGTTAACTCTCTTCTTTAGGACTCTTTGTTATGGTTATGTTTGTGTTGTTTTAGACAAGTGAAACTGAATGTTACAAGCTAAAACTATATATATATATATATATATATATATATATATATATATATATATATATATATATATATATATATATATATATATATATATATATATATATATATATATATATATATATATATATATATATATATATATATATATATATATAATAGAAACAAATTTAGCTCGGTTGGAAAACAAAACTGAGGTGAAAAGTGACTTATTTATAGATTAAAAATATAATATTCAAGAAGACGCCACTTTTAATGAAACAAAAACATAAACTAAAATTGCTGGGGTTCGAAGCATGTACACTGAATTAGTTTACCCCTCGATTTTTAAATAAAAACAACGGAATATATTGCATATTTTTTTAAGAAAAAAACATGGTGCATCAAATAATTATACCTCGATTTTCTGATATGTGAGGTGAAATCGTTGTCATAAAAAATATTTTTTTCTAGTAATGGGCATACGTCTTGTATTCAATATAGACATGAGGGAAAAAAGGTAATTGCATAAATAATCATTATCACAAAAAATGTTTTGTTAGATAACATGACATTTTCGTCGCTTGGGTAGAAGTGATGTGTTGTTAGATGTCTCTCACTATTCATTATATAAAATGTGTGATTTAATATAACTACAAATACTATGAGAACCTACAGAGTTACACACATAATAGTAGATTGATGAAAGAGTAAATAAATTGTTGAAACTTATTTGGTAGTGGGGTCTTGAAATGCACTAGCTTTAAATAGAGAAACACATTACACTATATGATACGATATGCTTAAATGGGTTTGCTCAGCTTTCTGACCAGGGAAGTGGTTCTATAAATAAAACCCTTATGTTGAAGTAAAAAAGCTTGAACAAAATTCATTTTAGAAATCCTAGTTCTCTAAAACCTAAAAGGGTTATCTCTCTCTTTCTCTCTCTCTCTCTCTCTCTCTCTCTCTCTCTCACACACACACACACACACACACACACACACACACAACCTTCATTAAAGTCAAATAGCACTATGAGTGAAGATATTTTTTGTGTGTAGACTCATTAGAGGTGTTTTCATTCATGCAATGCTCGTGATCACTATTTAAATTCGACTTCATAGATTCATAACTACAAGAGGAAATTATTTGATCACTGATCATGACCATTTGTAAGGATTCACCAAAGGATTTTTTTTGTTTATACACCCGATTTTGCTCGTAATTTTCCTTCAGTCTATACACATGAGTTGGACTTGGATGCCACTTATTGAACAAGCGACTTAAACATTAGAGTGGGTGAATTTTTATTATAAAAAACGTTAAGAAAAATGAATTTTCAAAATGAGTCTAAAACAAAAAGTAGAATAGGAAAAGACGATGAATAATGAACTAAATAAATAAAAGAGATAATGTAGAAAGGAAAGCACACATCCTAATTTATCATGGATCGACTCAAAACCACGAGTCATGCGTTCAGTCCGCAAGGAAGCGCATTGAGAGTTTCCTATAATAACCAAGCTTTTAACACATGTTCAGCCACCAACCCTACATTAAGTTGTTAACACATGTTCAACCTGCAACCTTTACACCAAATTTTTAATAACAAGATCATCTTACAACATTTATGTCTTACAAGTTAAAGAGAAGTCTATCTTGGTTTTATAATTGAGATTATAATAACAATATTGGTTATGCGAGATTTTATACAAGAGTTTCTCTCTTAACAGATCAATATGAAGATTATGAAAAATATAAAATTAAGTGAGAGAAGAATATAAGACCTTTTTTTAGAAATATTCAAATTCCTGGTGTGTTTTTCAAATAATCATCAATCCTCTTTATATAGTTAACTTGTCATTAAATTGAATAAAAATGAAAACAATAGAAGACCTCTAAAATTGGCACATCATCAATTATGACATGGCTATAATCAATTATGCTAAGTAATATTATAAAATCTTTGATCAGATACAACCATATTCGATTATGGAGTATCCATAAGCAATTCTTCGATGAGATACGTCTCATAATCTATTATACCACATATATTATAGATATATTATAGGGTGAGATATGCAACATAATTGATTACTTATACAACCATAATCGATTATGTAAGTTAAAAAATATTTTTATCTTTTCCAAATATATATATATATATATATATATATATATATATATATATATATATATATATATATATATATATATATATATATATATATATATATATATATATAAAAGTTTGAAAACCATTTATGTGAGCGTGTGTGTATTTTAGTATTGAGAGATATAAAACTAATTACAATTAGATCCTACTAAATTAAAACCATTTAAGCTTCCGATCAATATATGCTTTATGATTCATGTTTTTTTTCCATATCTTTTTTTTATGTCAGGTATTTGATTTTATTGAAACGATCATTAGAATTTGTTCAAATATAAAACCACAAATATAACAACTAACACATATCAATATTTTAAGTATTTATCACATTTAAATATATAAAGTTATTGATTTATAATTATCAATACTTTTTTAGGTTTTTTTACCAAGATAACCCACATTTTCGAAAAAAATTCCCAAAATACCCCACTTTTCAGGAAAATTCCCAAAATACCCCACTTTTAGGAGGAGGCGCCAATTGGATTGGCGACCCCTCTTAAAAATTGCAAGGAGGCGCCAATTGGATTGGCTAGGGCACCTGCCCTAGCCAATCCAATTGGTTCCTATGTGTAATTTTTAAGAGGGGGCGCCAATCCAATTGGCGCCTCCCTTAAAAAAGCCTCAAATGAAAAAACCTCCAACATGAAAGTTGAAGTTGGACTTCTGAGTTTTTCAACTGTTATCTGACCTATAATATTTTGTAGTATTGCATGTGTTTCTTTTAGGAATATGAATTTTTGTCCAACATAACATTTGAAGTAGACATCTTAAATTTTCCAATGCACTTGGTCCCACTTCAAAATAATTAAAAATGAGTGAGTTAAGTCTTTGCGAACTTGACCCAAAATTAGGGTTTATGTCAAAACATGAGTATGTGAATTTTGCCAAAAGGGACCAACTTCAAGCCCTTCTGTTTGAATGATAAAATCCTCAAATGACAAAACCCTCTACATAAAAGTTGTAGATCTTTTCAAGATAATGAATTTGGACTAAAGTTTTTCATCATTTGCAATTTTTATAAGAAAGGTATGGGCACCTGAACTTGGACTCTTTGACATTTTAACTATTATCTGACCTATAATGTTTTGTATTATTGCATGTGTTTGTGTTAGAGTTATGAATTTTTGTCCAACATAACAAGTGAAGTAGACATCTTAAATTTTCCAATGCACTTGGTCCCACCTTAAAATAATTAAAAATGAGTGAGTTAGGTCCTTGCGAACTTGACCCAAAATTAGGGTTTCTGTCAAAACATGTGTATGTGAATTTTGCCAAAAGGGACCAAATTCAAGCCCTTCTGTTTGAATGATAAAAGCCTTAAATGACAAAACCTTCAACATAAAAGTTTTAGATCTTTTCAAGATAATGAATTTGGACAAAAGTTTTGCATCATTTGCATTTTTTATGAGAAAGGTATGGGCACCTGAACTTGGACTCTTTGACATTTCAATTGTTATCTGACCTATAATGTTTTGTATTATCATATGTGTTTATTTTAGAATTATGAAATTTTGTCCAACATAACAATTTAAGTAGACATCTCAATGGAGTTTCAGTCAAAACATGTGTATGTGAATTTTTCCAAAATGGAGTTTAGACAAAGAAACCTAATGTTTGGAGTTTACACAAAGATAAATTTGATATAATACGAATTGATATTAATAAAATTTGGATTTTACACAAAGAATCCTAATGGTGATGACCGGGATCACCTAACCGACCTCCGGTCCCACATCCCCTAGCTACCCTAACCCTTGGCCCTAACCCACGTTGACGATTCTGCACTGGTGTTTGTTCATCTGATGGTCCAGGAGCGTCATTACCTCCTACAGGAGAAGATCCGTTGAGGTATTCAGCAAACTCAGCATAGTCTTCAGTATTCAATGATGGTGTACCGGCGTAGCTGAGCTCATGACCCATGCCAGAGAAGTTGGGGTGTGGTTGACTCATGGATGGGCGACCGGGACGGTTGAAGGGAGACATGGGTGTGAATGATGGGTCTATGAACGGTTGGAAAGGTTGTTGGGGTGTTTGGAAGAGATATGGTTGTGGGATGTTTTGGTATTGTGATGTTTGGGGTTCTTGGCTACGGTAGGAGGAGGGGCGGTTAGTGTTTTGGCTAAGGCGACTTTGGAAGGGTGATGGTGTGGGTGCGAAGCGATGTTCGGTTTGAGGTTGATGGTCCATTTGTTGGTGGTGGTATGGGGGATGTTCTTGGTATTGGGGTTGGGTGAATGGCATGTATTGGTTGTATGTTTGTGTGTTTGTGGAACGGAAAGTTTGACGGATAGGTGGTTGTGAGTAATCGGGCTGAGAATGTTGTTGGGGGTTAGATGTTGATCCTTCTTGTGTGTAACTTGTCTGGCGTGGGTCGTAGAGGTACATATCATCGGCGATGAATTGAAATCCAACTGATCTGTACCAAGCTATATAAGTACGACTTGTCTTACCTATAAATAAATATTACTGGTAGAGATTGAATCATAAACTAATAGCTCATATTTTTTTAATGCGATTAACACAGGTAAGTTAAGTTATCTCACCCAACTATTTTTTATATTCCTTTCTCTTCCTAGATTTTTTTCTAGTCTATCACTTTTCGAATATCAACAACTAGAAAAATGGTGTTTAGGGTCCGATCAAAATCGACGCTAAAACTAAAAAAATGATGATAATGGTATTTAATATTTGATTAAAACCAATGCTAAAAGACTACCACTAATAGGGGTGGCAAACGGGCATGCCCGTCCCGTTTAGGTTCGTCCCGCAAAAGCCCGCAAAAAAATAAGGCGGGACGAACATAGTAGAGAAGGCGAACCTAAAATTTATATATGTCCCGCAAAAAAGTAAGGGTGAGGCGGAAAAAACCTGTTGGCACTACAACTTATAAGTCTAAAAATGTAAATATTTATATAAATGTCCATGTCCGTAAAAATCCGCGAAGAAAATAAGGCAGAGCGGGACATACATATTAGAGGGTAAGAGCCTAAATCTTTGACCTGCTCCACACTAAAGTGCGGTCAAAACGGACATGCCCAACCTATTTTGCCACCCCTATCACTAATTAATAGCAAGATCTTACTTTTTCTTTTATCAAATATTCAAATATGAGGTGAAAATGTGAGATGCATGTTTAACCTAATTATATTTATTGATGGTATATATATATATATATATATATATATATATATATATATATATATATATATAAAATTAGAGGTTAGACTAGATTTTAGAAGATAGAGACATAAGATCCAATAAATTTTAAAATTCTGATTTAATTTGAAAGTTTATTTAAAAATATATTTTATATTAAGACTTTCGAATAGTTTATTTTATCTATTTTTTAAATAGATAACACGATCTTTAATGTACTATTTAATCTATTTTTTTAATAAATATACAAATATAAGTCAATAAATTTTTTTAATAATTTAATCTAATTTATTTAATTAAATAAATTTTAAAAAAATTACGCTATATTTTTTATTAAATAGATCAGATTATACCAGATTTAAATATAAATAGGCCAAACTATAAGGGTTGCCTCAGATAGTTTGATCCTTATTAATAATTCTTTAAGATACATCTACACATCGATAGTAAAAATTTATTGTCATGTCTCTATTAAAATCAACTTTACACATAATAGGTTAAAATTCCAAAATCAACTTTACACGTAATAGGTTAAAATTCCAATTGATGAACCATTGCTAGCATCCAATGAACCAACAGCAGAAGAACTACCATCGTCCTTCACTCATTCTCTATGTTTTGTACTATTGCTGTCTCTCTGCAAAAAAATCTCCATTTGATTTAGCGGTCAGGTTTGCTTTTATTTGCTTTGTCGTCTGGTTGAATTACTTGTTTCATTCAGATCGGTATTGAATCAAAATAAATAACTGCGACAACTTTACAAGAGGTAAACATTTCAATCTATTTAACTTGAACATCCCAAATTTATCCTTGTTTTTTTAATTTTAGCTATATTAATTTTTTTATTCATTGCACAAATTTAAATAAATAAAAATATAACTTTTAGTAAAATAAACTAGACTAAAATATTTAGAAAAAAATTGTGAAGATCCAAAAATTACATATTATATAAATTAAAGGGTCAAAATTTCATAATTAAAAGTAAATTTAAAAAGAATAAATTGTTGTTTCATTAGTTCATATATTTAAATATTAAATAAATTATTTCTTTACAAATATTTAAGTAGGTTAATAAACCAAGTGAGCCTTAAAAAAATTGTTAGACTCTAACTTATAAAAATAAATCTTTGATAGATTTCATGTTGTCAGACTTAAACTTTACATTTTTTAGTAAGTTAGATTTTACATTTTTTAAAAGTTAGATTTAGGTTTGATGAAATCTAGTTTGGCAAGTTTTAACTTTTATTTATATGATAGTTGAATTCTTTTTATTAACAATAAAGATATAGTTGCAACAACTTTACAAATTTGAAGACGTAAATATTTCAATCTATTAACTTGAGAATTGTAGATGTGTTCGCAAATTTATCATTTTCTTCAGTTTTAGCGATATTAAATTTATTTACTTTTTATTCATTTTACAAATTTAAATAAATAAAAATATAACTTATAGTAAAATAAACTAGATTAAAATTTCTGGAACAAAAATGTGAAGATCCAAAATTACCTATTATATAAATTAAAGGGATTCAATAATCCCTACTCATCAGATTCAATTTACGCGCTTGTCAATACATAATCAACATTTATCATTGACGAAACAACCTTCTACGACCACCTTAAATAGTTCATCTCACTGAGATCAAGCTCATGATATAAACATGACACTTAGGCCTTTGCCTTCTCAATCTTGTCATCCCCAAGAAATGATCCTTCCATCAGAGTCTCATCCACATCCTTTTTAAGACTACCCACTTCAGATCCATGATGAGTGCTTTGGTTTTGGACCGACACCTCAAATGACGTCTTGACTTTCGGCAAAGAATCCCTTTATTAGCCCACCTTATGAATATAATCATGAGCTTCCTTCAAGTACTTCTTAGGGGAGATTATCCTCTCATTGACCAAGATCAATAGTGTATGGTCAATCTCTTGGTTTTATTTCAACCTCCTCACCTTAGCTTTTGGGTCGTTCTCCCACTAAGGAGACATGTTAGAATCTTCAAAAAGGTCATGCCATAGCATGACGATCCTCGTCAAATAAGAGAAAAAACTTTAGAGCATCTTATGAGCTTCCATAGACCTTGCTTTCTTCATATCCTCATTGGAATTTAGGTGGTTAAAGATACACAAATCCATCGAAACCTTTCTCCCATAAGTGAATTTGCCTTGTAAAAAGGGAGTTACGCTGCTTTTGACCACCAGTCTTGCCATGATGCCTCCTATCTCTAGATCTATCAACGCAAAGGCATCCATAACTAACGGCTTTTTTCCATGATCAACATTGTTTATCTTCACCTAAGGCAATTTAGTGCCCTCCATGGCAAGTAAAAATGTGATAATATTCCTGGGAACAACCTTGACAACTTTCCCATCAACCATTTTCTTTCTTTCATTTTTAATATAATTTTGGAAGCTGGTAGGATCACTATGGTGAATGACATGAGTATTTTAGCAACAAACCTTGACTAGCCTCATCATGGCCTTCTGTTGAGCAAAGGAAATTCCATTCATCCAACCGCCTTCTAGAAATATGGAATACAAACTAGAACTTCTTTAGAAAAGAAGCCCAAGGGAGTCTCAAAAATCTCCATGATAAACTAAACAAAATTTGAGGAAGAAGACAACAAATCAATGTCATTGGCGAAACTGTTAGAAGAACCAAGCACCCATCTCTCCATGAATTTCTAATGTACTACTCTCGTCATGCGTTCCAAAGATTTCGTGCATTGATTCCACAACTCATATTTCTACGAAACAGTTTGAGGCTCAATAAATTTCCCAGACTCCTCACACTCGTGAATAATAACCATGACTACAAATAAAACAAGAAAATGAACGAGATTATACCTACGATGGAGAGTATACGATGAACAATAAAGGAGAATGAGAGTTAGCAAGAAGAATGTGAGAATGTTGAGAAAATATGAAACTCGAACTGGGTTAAAATAAGGAAAAATAGCGCTTATTTAAGTTCGTAAGTGGCAGGCAATAGAACGGCTACATTTAAGACTATTAGCCTAGGGATATTGATCTAATGATGACATTGTCTCTTTATGAGTCACAAGGAAGCAAATGATGATTATAACCAAACCCTATGTAAAAAGAGTAAGGCTATGAGTCAAATATAAAAAACTTTAGGAAATAGAACAATTTTTTTGATGGGGAGGCATGTAACCATATTTTTAAACCAGAATTACTAAACATCTCGTTTCCAACCCCTCAAAAAAGGTATATCTCCCTTTTGAATCCCAATTTTGGGGGACACTACTAGGACCTTGGTCGAACTTGAAATGAATTTGTACTCTAGGATATATTTGAAGGATTGTGTCCATTCCAGACTCTCCCTCTAAAGCACTTCGCTCATTTGGGCATCATGCTTGAGGGACTGTGTACATTCTAGTTTCTTCCCCCAATCCACTTCTCTCCTTTGGGCCTTATGCTTGAGGGATATTGTACATTCCAGACTCTCCTTCTAAAGTATTTTTCTCATTTGAGTTTCATGCCTGAGGGATTATAAACTAATGGACTAAACTAGGAAGTGTACTAGTCTCGTTAAAGTAATAAAATCATTCGTCTCCATGGAGATTGGGAATTAAAACAAGTTAATAAAAAATCTATATAAGTTAAATAGTTGGGGGTTCAATAGTTATATGGTGCAAAATAAGAACGAGAAAATTAATGGAGTAAAGTTCGACGCGGAAAGGTGATTAGATATTTTATTAAATCCCTTAGTTATACAATTTGATGAATTATGTATCAAATGAATTACAATTAAGCTATAATCTCACAGTGAATGAACAAGACCACTATATCCAATTCCTTGGTTTATAGCTCACTATTTTACACAATAATTCTCTAACTCCTTAGGCCAATTCAGAGTTAAATCAGACGTTTCTAAGTTCATTAATTCAAAAGTCACAACTTATAATTACCTATTTATAGTTATTTACTAACTTGAATAATTGTCCTAATTTGGATCGATAGAGTTAAGATCAATAATGCCTACTCATCAGATTCAATTTACGCGCTTGTCAATACATAAATAACATTTAGCAACAAGAACGGTTAAATAATGATTAATAAAATAAAGGAATTCAAATAATATCAAACAATCATATTGTTCCAACATGGTACAATTAAGTTCATCTCAAAAGACCTAGTCTAAAATAACTTAGCTACTGATAGTGAAATTGACAATTACCATTAGTTAACCAAAAATAACCATCAAAATTAAAGTAAAATATGCTCTCCAATGACTCTAATGCTCTCCAAATTAATGCTCCAAAGCTCTTAGCCATCACTTTCTCTCTCAAAATTCGAACACCAAAAAAATGTAGCAAAAAGCCTTTCTAATATCGCAACTAGCATGTGTCAGAAAAAGTGTTGCATTGCGACCATGTTAGCATATATCGTGATCGTAGTATGACTTCATGGCACCCACGATGAGAGCATCGCAGTTGCGAGAGAAATAGAGGTAAAATCACGTATTTTCTTCCTTTTTCTTCAAATTTTTACTAAGTTCCAACTTTCTTCCTCTTGGTTATTTTTGCTCACTTCTTCCTCTTGTTTATTTTTTCTCACTTCTTCCACATATTATTTTGGTAAACAAAATGTTAAAATATCAATGACATGTTCCAATTGTATTTTAGTTTGTGCAATAATTTATTAAATTTAAAGTGATTTATCTCATATTAAATGTGTATCATAATATGAAAATATTATTTCTTCTTCATCTCGATATTAAAAGTAATTTGGTATATTTTAGATTATTATAATTTGACAAACATTTATGAAAAAAAAGTTATAAAAACTTCCTTTGCTAGGAACTATGCCAAGTTCACTAATGAACTTTTTGATCCAAACAACTTCCTTTGCTGCACTTGAGGAAGCAATATACTCGGCCTCGGTTGTAGAATCAACAACTGTATCTTGCTTTGAACTTTTCCAGCTCACAGCGCCACCTTTTAAGCAAAACACATAACCAGATTGCGATCTAAAGTCATCCTTATCTGTCTGGAAGTTAGCATCGGTGTATCCAATTACAGCCAACTCTACCTGACCTCCATTATCAAGAATGAGTCCTTAGTCCTTCTCATATACTTAAGGATATTCTTGACAACTACCCAATGAGCATCACCAGGATCAGATTGGTACCTACTCGTTGCACTTAAAGCATACGAGACATCTGGTTGAGTACATAACATGGCATACATGATAGATCCTATTGCAAATGCATATGGAGTCTTATTCATGCGATCCCTTTCTTCCTTAGTTGAAGAGGATTGTGTTTTTGATAGACACAAGTCATGTTGCATAGGTATGAATCCTTTCTTGGAATCATGCATATTAAAGCGTCTCAGCACTTCGTCTATGTACGTACTCTGACTTAGGCCAAGCAGTTTTTGTGATCTATCTCTATAGATTCTGATTCCTAATATATAGGCTGCTTCATCTAGGTCCTTCATAGAAAAGCATTTCCCCAACCAAGACTTTACTTGTTGCAGGGTAGGGACATCGTTTCTAATGAGTAATATGTCATCTACATATAATACCAGGAAAATGATCATGCTCCTACTAACCTTCTTGTAGACACAAGGCTCATCTTTGTTCTTGATGAATCCATATTGTTTTACTGTTTCATCAAAACGAAGATTTCAGCTTCTGGAAGCTTGCTTCAATCCATAGACTGATCTTTGTAACTTACATATCTTTTGGGCTTCTTCTGGTATGTCAAATCCTTCAGGTTGTGTCATGTACACATCCTCAAGAAGATTCCCATTAAGGAAAGCAGTTTTGACATCCATCTGCCATATTTCATAATCATGATATGCAGCGATAGCAAGTAAAATCCGAACAGATTTAAGCATTGCAACTGGTGAAAAGGTTTCATCATAGTCAACCCCATGAATTTGTTTATATCCTTTTGCAACCAGTCTTGCCTTATAGGTATGTACCTTACCATCCATGTAAGTCTTCTTTTTGAAGAGCCACTTGCATCCTATAGGATTAACTCCTACAGGAGGCTCTACCAAGGTCCAAACTTGGTTTGTGTACATGGAATCCATTTCAGATTTCATGGCTTCTAGCGACTTCTCAGACTCGGGACCAGTTATGGCCTCTTGGTAGGTCACAAGCTCATCTTGATCCATGAGTAATACATCACCTTGATCAGTTATGAGATATCCATATCTCTCAGGTTGGTGACGTATCCTGCTTGTCCTAAGCTGGTCTTATTCTACTTGAGCAGGTTGCTCTTCCACAACTACTTGTGTTTCCTGCTCTAATTCCTCCATAGGTGTATTGATGCTTTGTGATTCTTGAATTTCTTCAAGCTCTACTTTCCTCGCACTTATTCCTTTGGAAATAAAATCCTTTTCTAGGAAAACTCCAGTTCGAGCGACAAACACTTTGCCCTCAAAAGGATTGTAGAAGTAATACCCTCTTGTTTCTTTAGGATACCCCACAAATAAGCATTTGTCAGATTTGGGCTCAAGCTTAGTTGAAATTTGTCGTTTCACATAAACTTCGCAACCCCAAATCTTCATGTAAGACATATGTGGTTTCTTACCACTCCATATCTCATATGGTGTCTTCTCAATCTTTTTGGATGGAACACGGTCAAGTGTGTAAGCTGCTGTCAATAGTGCATGTCCCTAAAAGGAGTTTGGAAGATCGGCGTGAATCATCATGGTTCGGACCATGTCTAACAGGGTTCGATTTCTTCTCTCAGATACACCATTCCATTGGGGTGTTCCAGGAGGAGTAAGTTGGGATAGGATCCCACACTCTTTCAGATGGTCATCAAACTCTAAGCTTAAATATTCACCACCTCAATCTGATCGAAGAGTTTTAATATTCTTACCTAGTTGGTTTTGTACTTCATTCTTGAATTCCTTGAACTTTTCAAAGGACTCTGATTTGTGTTTCATTAAATACACATAACAATATCTACTAAAATCACCAGTAAATGTGATGAAGTATTGAAAACCTCCTCTGGCTGGTATGTTCAGTGGTCCACATACATCAGTATGTATGAGGGCCAAAAGATCATTAGCTCTTTCACCTTTTCTTGTGAATGGAGACTTTGTCATCTTTCCAATTAAACAAGATCTGCATGTCTCATATGGTTCATAATCAAAAGAGTCAAAGAGTCCATCTTTATGGAGTTTGGAAATGCGTTTCTCATTTATGTGGCCTAATCGACAATGCCAAAGGTAAGTTGGATTTAACTCATTAGGTTTCATCCTTTTAGTATTAATGTTATAAATAGGCATTTCAAGATCAAGGACATATAGTCCATTGTTCATTTGTGCAGTAGCATAGAATATATCATTCAAATAAATTGAGCAACAATTGTTCTTTATTATAAGTGAAAAACCAAACTTGTCCAAACAAGAAACGGAAATAATATTCCTTCTAATTGCAGGTACATAATAACAGTTTTCTAACTGAATTATTAAACTACTAGGTAAAGTCAATACATAAGTTCATACGGCTAAAGCAGCAACCTTTGCTCCATTGCCAACTCGTAGGTCGACTTCACCTTTTTCCAAATCTCTACTCCTTTTTAGTCCTTGCACATTGGTACAAATGTGAGAACCGCATCCAGTATCTAATACCCATGATGCAGAAGTAGATAAATTAATTTCAATAACAAAAATACCTGAAGTTGAAGTCTCTACTCCATTCTTCTTATCTTCCGGGTACTTTGGGCAGTTTCTCTTCCAGTGTCCGGTCTTATCGCAATGGAAGCAGGTGCCTTCTTTTGCTATGCCTCCACTAGGCTTCAAAGAAGAAACAATGGGTTTGGGTTTGGCAACTTCCTTGCCTTTCCCTTTATCACCCTGCTTGGTGGGTCTTTTGTTCTGTCTCTTTCCATTTCCAATCATCAGAATGGACTTCCCTTTTGACTTCAGATTCTGCTCAACAGTTCTTAACATGACTAGCAGTTCAAAAAGAGATTTGTCCATATCATTCATATTGAAATTTATGACAAATTGACTGAATCTATCTGGCAATGATTGCAAGATTAAATCAGTCGCAAGTTCCTTTCCGAGGGGAAAACCCAACCTCTCAAAGTTCTCCATATACCTAATCATCTTGAGCACATGGGGACCTACAGGGGCTCCCTCAGCTAACTTGCCTTGAAAAAGGGCTTTTAAAACTTCAAACCTTTCATGCCTTGCTTGTTCTTGGTAGAGCATCTTGAGGTGTTCGATCATATCGAACGCTGCCATGTTCTCATGTTGCTTTTGCAACTCTGAGTTTATGGTAGCTAGCATGACACAAGCAGTTTCATTGGCATCATCGACATGCTTCTTATAAGCATCTCTTTCTGCCTTAGGTGCAGAACTAGAAGGTTCCTCTTCAGGAACAGGTTTCTCCAAGACATACATCTTTCTATCATGTTTGAGGACAATCCTCAGATTTCAGTGTCAATCCAGAAAATTTGTCCCAGACAATTTTTCCTTGTCAAGGATTGATCGCAAAATGTTGTTAGAGGTGTTTGTTGTCATGGTAATCTACATGAAAATAATGAAAATATAAGTATCAATAACATATTTAATTAGGCCTTTAATTAAATATGCTCCCACTATTTTACTCAAAACAAATGACCCTCACCATTTGATTCGGAAAATCCTGTTGGAAGATTTTCTAGTGGGTCGAGATCCATATTTCACTTTGTTTTAAGTCAGCGTAGACGGATTACACAAAACTAGGTTATTTAGGTAGGAACTCCTTCCAATTGTATCTAATACAACTCTCGAATATTTAGTTGGGTGAATAACTCCTTATTCCAATCCATCACATGGATCATTTCCAACTCTTGCTTCTAAACATATATAATCTTATTATAATTTGTTTAGTTATGTTTGACCCATTGTTTTAACAATTGGATATTACAATTATCCCATCGCACCTTACTAATATAGAACATGCACCTCGCGTAGGCAAAACCTACATTATCTGATACTAGTCTTGATGAGTGCTAAAACTTGGAAAGCATAAACTTAATATTTAATTTGAGGGAATTTGCAATTATTCTGATCTCACCGGCTTATTTATCATATAAATCGTCTCTCACATGCATCAACATACATTCACATGCATCAACATAAATACATAATGAAACAGTTATGGCCCCTAGTGCAATTGTTCTCCCAAGCCAATAAGAGAACCTAAGCTAACCTAATAACGATCTAAGCTTCTCCAAGCAAGATCTTCAAGGTTGTCCTCCTTTGATATTGAATTCTTCTCTTTCTTCATAACATTACATTACATAAAAGAAACTCGTTTTAATACGAGGGAGTGATATGAGAAAAGAAGTTACATTATGAGATTAAAAGAGAGGCACGACACGCATGTCGTATTTTAAAACCCAAAACAAAATAAAGGAAAACTAAGGCCATAACCGATCACCACAAGACAATAATAATAAACACATTATTATTATTAATTTTAATTCTTTTAATTAATTAAAACCAAATTAAATTTCGGCGACCGATCACACTATACAGAGTTAGACGGTGGTTTCGCTGACCGTTCAGCGGTCGGGGGTCAAGGGGGCAGCGCCCCTTGCGGGGTTGTAGGGGCAGCGCCCCTGGCCGAAATTTTTAATGAACAATTCATTTGAAATTGACGTCGTTTTTCGCATCAACACTTGATACTTTAAAGCACAACTCTTGCGCAGTCACAACCCTAATCGCATAACTCTTTGACAACACAACCCTTGTGCCGTCATTAACCCTAATGCATAACTCTTTGACAACACAACCCTTGTGCCGTCATTAACCCTAATGCACCAATTTCAGACCGTCAAACACATCTCGATTGTTGATTAAGTATGATTGATCAATACGTCATTGCTTCACCATACTAATTTCGGATCAAGAAGCCAACGACCATTGATCGCTCAAAGGAAAACAACCATTAAGTGTTTGAATAAACGAAACAGAAACAATATATCATATATATCGTATTTTGCATCAGGATTACTTATATCATATATATAACTTGATCGATCTCAATTTAATTACTCGTTTATTCTTTGATTCATTCTGTCTTTTAATCGTATTAATACAGAAAATACAGAAAATAAACAGCTATCAGATGCCTGGTTTCGTAAGTGGCTCTGATACCACTGAAGGAGAAGGGCGATCCAAAACGCAGCGGAATTTAAAATTTCTCCTTTAATGATCCTTACGAATGGGCATGATCAGTGATAGAATCGTTACCTCTTGTGGCGATTGTAACCTTTGATGCAGATCTACGGAGCGATCACGAACGTTGAACAATGACAACGCCTCTACTCAGTCCACACGAACGGATTCCTTCAATCTCAGTGCTAGCTGCTACGAATGAAGGCTTTGAGTGAGAGAGAGAGAGAGAGAGAGAGAGAGAGAGAGAGAGAGAGAAACGAAATTGCAATTGCACAAATGCTTCTACACAAGGGTTCTATTTATAGAACCACTTCTGTGGCTTGTAAGTTAAAAAGCCCACTCAAGTGTATGTGGCCTGTCGCAACCTGAAAAATACAGTGCGAAAAAAAACAACCGACGAAAGAAAAAGACAGAAGAGTCGCCACCGTGCGTTATTCATCCCAAAGGAGGGAAAGGAAACGCTCGAAGTAAACCTGAAAAAGGAAAGGACAAGACGGGGTCTCGCAACCAAATCTTGGGTTCGGGAGTCGGTTATGCGAAGGGAAGGTATTAGCACCCCTACGCATCCGTAGTACTCTACGGGATCCACTTTTGTAGTTTTCGTCTAAAGGGTGTGGGTTTATCTTGTGTTGTTTAACAAAAAAAAAAGGTTAAATGAAAATGACTCGCGCGGATGTCGCATCCACTGCATACGTATCTCATCTGAATATGAGAATCAGAGTCTTCGTAGCTCGGCTACCTATGGGTTGGGGGATGTGTGCTCGCTAAGACATCGCGTCTTATGCCTACGTATCTCATCTGGCCTGAGAATCAGAGCAAAACGTAGTTCGGCTAACTACGGGGTTATGGATTGGGTTTTGGGCGGACGACGTTACTACGCAATCTACCGGATGCTCGACCTTTGGAGACTTACTCGCCTGTAGTAGAAGGAGTTAGCGTGTTGCTTTGGGTTTTAGGGTTTGGGATGCTCAAGGGAAAAAAAGGCAGTCCTTGACGAAGGAACCGCGCTACCTACAGGGATATGAATACAAAACACAAAACATGTATCTCAAAGTAAAATGCCACCAAGGGGCTCAAACGTTGCCTCCTATCGAGGTCTTCCAGCTAGGAAAGCAGTAAAATGCGGGAAAAATGTAAAAGTACCACGCGGATAAAGATCCGAAGTAACAGCAATTAGAGGAATGGGAAACCCTGAGATCCTTCCAAGCTAATGCCATCAAAGAAAAGTGAGTCAGTACAGGTAATCGGAATGAACCTCCAGGGGTTATCCCACAAATAAAGTGGGAAACCATGCAAGTTATCCCTGCAAAAGTCATGTGAGCCCTCACAAAAATTCAACAAAAGGGTTAGTGAAACACCATAAGCATTTTTTTCATGATCAACAGTATGGTTTCAGAAAAACTCAAACCCTGTGGCATACACTCAAAAATTAAACGGTTAAACATTCAAGGCATTGTTTATACATTCATATACATATTAAACCCATGGGCAAAGGTAATGGGAATAATGGCAAACCTGATTGGAGAGCTTGATTGAAATTGAGTTGCACCCGTGAGGTTTACAAAATAATCTTCAGGGTTTATGTGAGGCAAAGGCGATTCTGTGTAGCTGAGTTCCCTTCGGGGTTTGGAGGCTGCTCTGAACTCCGTTAGGTCTTCTCTCACTATCTTTTTCCTCAGGGTTTTGTTCCAAGGAAACCTCAGAGTATTTTGCTTCTCTTCCTTCTTCTCCTCTTCTGTGTGGCCTTTTGTTTCAATGAAACTCTAGTATTTATAGGCTAATATTGGTAGCTTAGTGGGCTTTTGAGAAAGGTCCAAGTCCAAAAAATTTTATTATATTATATTTATTTGATTATTTAATTAATTAATTAATTAATTAATTAATTAATTAAGAAAATTTTTATTATTATTTTATTTTATTTATTTATTTATTTATTTATTTTTGTAAAAAATTATTATTTTTTTTTTGTTTTTTTTTTTTTGGATCTAATTCTGATTGACATGATGAAATGCAATATGAAATGCTAAATGAATGCATGAATGAGGAGGGCAAATTTTGGGGTGTTACAGCTGCCCCTATTCAAACATCAGCTAACCCGAGTAGGATGAAAGCGAACAGCTTGTCAGACAAACGGGGTGAGCTGTGATTGAATACCAAAGACAAACCGAAAATTTGTGCTCCGAGAATACCACAAAAACACGGAAATACACCGCGCTGTTTATCTTTTTCCGATCCTCTGGCTTAATCTGGAGTTTCGATCCTCTGGCTGAACCTATACTCAATTTAGTCCTCTGGTCGGATATTAATTTTGATCCTCGAGCTGGATACGATTTTGATCTTCTGGCTAGATCTTCTTCGATCTTCTGGCTAGATCTCCTTAGTTTCGATTCTCTGGCTGAATCTATTTCCTTTGATTCTCTGGCTGAATCCATTTTCGGTCTTCGGGCTAGACCTGACTTTGATCTTCTGGCTAGATCTGGAGTGTCGATCCTCTGGCTGAATCTGAACTTAATTTGATTCTCTGGCTGAATCTACTTCGATCTTCTGGCTAGATCTGAATTGTTTCGATTCTCTGGCTGAATCTATTTCCGGTCTTCGGGCTAGACCTGACTTCGATCTTCTGGCTAGATCTTCTTCGATCTTCTGGCTAGATCTGAATTGTTGCGATTTTGGATCTTCTGGCTAGATCTTCTTTGTTTCGATTCTCTGGCTGAATCTATTTCCTTTGATTCTCTGGCTGAATCTACTTCGATCTTCTGGCTAGATCTGAATTGCTTCGATTCTCTGGCTGAATCTATTTCCGGTCTTCGGGCTAGACCTGACTTCGATCTTCTGGCTAGATCTGGATTGTTTTGATGATAAATTCCCATCATTAGGATCCCGCATCTGAGGCATGCGTTGGTTGACCCTCTTTTGAAATCTACACCCAACCTTCATATTAGATATGCAGCTTCGAGAATATTACACTTTTGGGCTTCGTACATATTCTTCGGGCTAGAACATGTTGTAACGACTCCTCAATTAGACTTGCTGGGGAAATAAAGCTTGTAGGCGACTTCATTGGGGAATCTTCAAATTGAGCCTTAGGCTGGCTTACTGGAACACGATTCTCAGGCTGAATCTTCGAAATGACCCTCAGGCTGGATCACTTGAACACGATTCTCAGGCTGAATCTTTGAAATGGACCCTCAGGCTGGATCACTGGAACACGATTCTCAGGCTGAATCTTCGAAATGGACCCTCAGGCTGGATCACTGGAACACGATTCTCAGGCTGAATCTTCGAAATGACCCTCAGGCTGGATCACTGGAACACGATTCTCAGGCTGAATCTTCGAAATGACCCTCAGACTGGATCACTCACGCTTGATCCTCTGGCTGGATCTCATGACCTTGGTTGTAAAGTAATTCTTCAGTCTGCTTGGAAGAACCTGTTTATCAGCTTATGTGTATGCTTGATATGATATGCATGCGAATGCAAATGCTATGCATGGTGTAAAAGAAAAAAGAAATCTGCTAGGGGAAGCAAACTCTGGTAGGGAACAGATCGCTGTATCAATTCTTGAATGCTCTGTGGGGAATGATCCGTCTGCCGGGACCAATAAATTGGCTGCTTGAAAAGTTGACCTTGCGGGGGGAGTATCAACTATGGAAACTTGGTTCGGCGAGGCTCTGTGAGGAGAGTCTGTGGGGAAAACACTTCCTGGGGAAATGTCGTAGGAAACGACCTTTGCTTGGGATATGAACTTGCTAATCGTCCTCAAGCTGGGGATTAGAACAAATTTGTTAGAAATAATCTGCTGGGGATGAGATGAACACTGGGAACACCATCCTCTTGTCCGTTGGGTATGCAACCACTCCGCTGTTGCTAGGAAGATACAGTCTGACACTGTCAACTCCGCTGAGGATATATAGTCTGGATACTGTCAACTCTACTAGGGATAGACAGTCTGGATACTGTCAACTCTGTTGGGGAACATGCTCTGCTGAGGAGAGACTTTGTCAACCACTTGGGGATGAGGATTCACGACTTGGCATCCGGTTCCTGTGACCTGCAACCAAAAATACACGTATGCCTCGGGGGAATTACTCGGTTTGAATTCACCATCCGGGATTAAGCACATTCAAAGCAATTTTAAATGTTTTCCTGTGCAAATCATCTGCAAAAGCCACCATTATGTTCATATGCAATATGTTTTATCAAAAATTCGGACATTTTTGCAAACAAACTGATAAATGAAAAATAAAGAGGCTCTTTAACTGAATTATTCGACTCTTACTGGGGAGAAAATTTGTGCCAGGAATAGGTGAGGGTATCAGGAAGCTGATCCCTGAAAAGAGGTGATCGCTATATAAAAAAAAGAACTATCCTAATGGCAATGGGGATACGGGGGCCCACTGAGTTTCGACTCTGCTATGGCTCGTATGTCCTCAAGACGCCCTGCTCATCTTGCTTTCTGAAGTGGATGATTAGTCGATTTTTAACCTTCGAAGATTGCCGGATTGAATGAAACGGTGATATAACACTGATGAACTCAGATCACAGTCATTCGCTTATTCCCTAACTTTTGCCTGGATCGCCCCCTTTTCGGGTTTTCAATCCACCGGGATACCCATTTTTTCCTGAGCCGCCCTTTTGGGTTTTCGACTCACCGGGTGTACTCTTTTTTTTTATATATCCCTAATTTTTGCCCGAACCTCTTTATTCTTTTTTTTGGTTCGTCGGGATGCCCCTTTTTCGCCTGGACTATTCTTTTTACTGTCCAGCGGGTCTATTTTATGCGAAGTATTTTTTAACCGCGTCTGAGTTAATAGGGGACGGGAATCCTTCGCCCTCCATGGTTGTTAGCGTCAAAGCTCTGCCATAGAAAATCCTTTTAACCACGTACGGACCCTCATAGTTCGGTGTCCATTTGCCCCTGTGATCTGTGTTGGGAGGAAGAAATCTTTTGAGTACCAATTCACCGACTTGATACCCCCGAGGGCGCACTTTCTGACCAAATGCTTTCTTCATTCGTCTCTGACCGAGATACGTCAATTCTGGGTACGTAGTTCCAGCATAGCACCATTTCCCTGTTGGTTTGATTGATGACCAAAGCTGAGTCCCCGTATACATCCAGGGATTTAATCTGTATTTTGATGGCTTCCTCAAGTCTTAGGATACAAGCTTCGTATTCGGCTTCATTGTTGGTGCAGGGAAAAGTTATTCTGGCACCAAATGGCATATGAACCCCCTTCCGGTGTGATCAACACTATACCAACTCCGCGACCATTGACGTGGACCGCCTAATCAAACATCATAACCCATTTGGATTCAGGGTCAGGCCCCTCCTCCGGGAGTGGTTCCTCTCAATCTTTCGATTTGAGAAACATGATGTCCTCATCAGGAAAGTCAAACCTCATAGGTTGGTAATCATCAATCGGTTGCTCTGCAAGATAGTCTGACAAGACACTTCCCTTGATGGCTTTTTGTGAAGTGTATTGGATGTCATACTCTGTCAGTATCAGTTGTCACCTAGTAACCTTTCCGGTAAGTGATGGCTTTTCAAAAATATACTTGACTGGATCCATTTTTGATATCAATAGAGTCGTGTGAGTCAACATATACTGTCTTAGTCGGCGAGCAGCCCATGCCAAAGCGCGGCAAGTTTTCTCGAGCAATGAGTATCTTTGTTCACAGTCGGTAAACTTTTGCTAAGGTAGTATATTGCATGCTCTTTTCGACCTGACTCGTCATGCTGACCGAGCACACAACCCATTGACCTTTCTAACACAATCAAGTACATGATCAACGGTCTTTTCTCTCTGCTTGTAGACTGGCCCCGATCTTGATCTCTTTCTTGTCGTCTTCGGTACCAACGTTGATGGTCTCAACCACCTCCTGATAAGGTGTAATAGCTCGGTCCTCCTGTTTCAACAATCTGGCTAACCCTTCAGGCAGTTCACAATCTCCCTCAGCCCCTTCTTCGGCTTGATGGATAGGATTGTCGAAGTCATACCTGGCCATAGCAGTGTCGTTAGCAGTGAGATCCGGGTGGTTGGCTCTGCATGATGGAGGATCATGCTTTACCTTAGAATGAGAGATTTTTTTTTTGGAAAGAGAGAAAAAACGAAAAAAGAAACATTGCCATTTTTTGGTAAAAAGTAAAAAAAACTGAAAGAAAGAGAACACAAAATTGTTTGCAAAAGCCGTCCTTTATTGATGATAAAAATAAATTACGAAATGTAACTAAATGGATGGCCCTACAAATGAGCCGTTACACCTTGGGCAAAGTGTAAGACTTTATTATGCATGTAATAAAGGAAAACAATAAAAATCACTCTTTCAGCAGAGTAACCCGAACGATTTTTTCAAACGACCAATTGTCGAGCTTTTCTCCCGGGACACACGGGCGAATCCAGCTATCTAAGTCACAGTTGCTGTCAGCCTTGTCTTCATCTGCAGCATTGACGACGTGGGGAGAAACCAAACCCCCGCTGGAGAAAGTACCAGTTTCATTCTTCTGAGGTCCCGGAGCATACCCCAATCCAAACTTGTCTTCTTTGATGACTGGCTCCACAAATTTGCCCCAGCCTTGGGCATTACCAGCTTCAACCACTTCGACAGCATTAATCCCCTGCCCGCCGTGAGCCGGCATCGGGTTCTGGATAACATTAGGCACCGGAGCAAAATTGATAGCCTGGGCATCTCTCAGATCTTGTACCTTTAACTGGAGAGTCTTGCAATTATCTGTAGTATGGCCAGGTGCATTGGAGTGAAAAGCACATCTGGCGTTGACATCATAACCTCTAGGCAAATTATTGGGATCGATTGGTGGGGCCAGAGTTCTCAGCGTAACCAGATTCATGTCAATCAGCTTGGGAAGTAATACTGAATAAGGCATTGGGATTGGCTCGATGACCCGGTCCGTTTGCCTTGGACGTTGTTAATAGTGTCTCTGCTGACCCGGATTACCTCCTTGATTGTTGTACCTGGGTTGTTGTTGCGGATGATATTGCGGTTGAGGAACAGGTGTTGGAATAGTGACTGCGGCCACTTGATCTTGATAATAATTAGGGCGTCCTCTACCCCTGCCTTTGCCGGCATACACAACGCTTGTCTCGCCTTCTTTTCTTCGCTGACCGTTACCAGCAAACGGTCTCTTGGGACCTGATGAGTTGGAAGCACTATTGTCTTGAATTCGGCCCATCTTCAACAGACTCTCGATTCTTTCTCCAGCAATTACTATCTCTGCAAAGCTGATTGACGGGCAAGCAGCCAATCTCTCAATATAATTGCCTTGAAGAGTGTTCATGAACATGTCCGCCATCTCCCTTTCAGACATAGGGGGTTGGACGGACGCAGCAATCTGTCTCCAACGCTGAGCATACTCTCTAAAGGTTTCCTTGGCAGTCTGAGACATACCTTGCAACAAGGTCCGATTTGGAGCCATGTCCAAGTTGTATTGATATTGCTTGATAAAAGCCTCTGCCAAGTCTTTCCAGCTCTTGATGGTAGTACGAGACAAATGAGAATACCATTCACGAGAAGCTCCAGTTAGACTGTCTTCAAAATAGTACATCCACAGCTTTTCATCTTCCGTGTGAGCTCCCAACCTTCCCAGATAAGATTGGAGATGAGTGCGTGGGCAAGAAGCCCCGTTGTATTTCTCAACAGTAGGGGGTTTAAACTTGTGAGGAATCCTTACTCCCTGAACCAGACCAAGATTTGTGACATCAAAGCCTAAGGAATTTTGAGACTCCAAAGATTTGAGCTTCTCAGCAAGCTCATCCATATGGCGAGTGGTCTCGAGGGTTTCGTCGTGCAAAGAAAATTGATCACACTGATAATCTTCAGTAACGGGGTGCCCGTTAATCCGAATTCCTTGATTCACATTGTACCTTCCGCCAATACCATTCCCAACATTCCCTGTGTTGCCAACATTACCTGGGTTTCCATCAGCATTTGCGTTACCCGCGTTACCAGTGTTTACAGGGTTATCAGCGTTCCCAGGGTTACCAGGGTTTCCCTCAGCATTTGGTATCTCCAAATCTGGATTGGGCCTCGGTTGCTCAACCAATTCCCTCAGCTTTTCTTGGCCTGCTGCCATACCAGTCATCAATGTCATGAACTGATCCATCCTTTCACGCATATCAGCCAGCTCTTTCTGTACTTGGTCCATCGCTAGTTGTGGACGATTTTCCTTTGTCGGGTACCTGTGGACTCGCTTGGGACCAATAACTGCCTGATACAGGGAACAAACATTAGACACTGCGGTGACACCTGCAAAACAGACAAGGGTTAATATGCATGGTATGCGATGCACTGCTTGTTCAGTTTTAAGGCACCCCCGTTTTGAAAGGGAATACCCTGCAAATGAATAAGCATGAGATGTTGGATGCAAATATGCAGATGATGTTATGCAATGCAAAGGCATGTCAATCAGAATTGATGGATCTGCTTGAACATCTGTCGGGTTGCACTGTCTGGAGAGAAATTAAGAGCACACCAAACAAAGGTCATGGGATGGATCATGTTATCCTTAATATCAACCACCCATTTTGGTGGATTATGGTTTACATCTTATCAACACCCGAGTTCCATTGATATTAAGGATACCTGATCGGATTAACCATGAATCAAGGGTTTGTTGCAAGTCACGAGCATGGAGTTTAGGTTAAGAACCACCCAAAAGGAGTGTACTAAGGTTTAAACCTGCCAAACATGTTTTACAAAAGGTTCCCATTGTCATAATCCCATCTTTCGGATATTATCAGAGGAACGACTACTCGTATTCCAACAATATTCTCAAGAGAGACTCTTATGAGTGTAGTACCGCGTAACAATCGTCTCAAATCTTACATTTGAACGACTTTCGCACTACGTCCTACGAATAGGCCAAGATGGGTTTGGTAAACTAAGGTCCTCGGCTTCTTAGGTCTATATTGGAACAAGTAATGTCTAACCACAACTTACTTATGTGACATTATTGATCTCAACATGACCTCCACCAAGTGAATGGGCTTGCAAGTCAACTCGCTAAGGAATACTCCACACAAGTTGACAGGACTATGCCATTCTCCTATCTTAAGTGCACTCGAGTTCGGGTATAGAACTCATCTCACAAAGATCACCAAGCAGCCAGCCAACAGAAACAGCAATGATATATACACAATGCAATAAGGTAAAGCAGGTAAATAAATAACTGCACAAAAGCATGAACACCCAATAAACAAACAAACTACAAAAGCTAGGAGGGACTCGCTTAGGGAAGATGGACCAGCAAGAGGTCAACTTCTTAGTGTTCCCAGCAGAGTCGCCAGCCGTCGCAACCTGAAAAATACAGTGCGAAAAAAAACAACCGACGAAAGAAAAAGACAGAAGAGTCGCCACCGTGCGTTATTCATCCCAAAGGAGGGAAAGGAAACGCTCGAAGTAAACCTGAAAAAGGAAAGGACAAGACGGGGTCTCGCAACCAAATCTTGGGTTCGGGAGTCGGTTATGCGAAGGGAAGGTATTAGCACCCCTACGCATCCGTAGTACTCTACGGGATCCACTTTTGTAGTTTTCGTCTAAAGGGTGTGGGTTTATCTTGTGTTGTTTACCAAAAAAAAAAAGGTTAAATGAAAATGACTCGCGCGGATGTCGCATCCACTGCATACGTATCTCATCTGAATATGAGAATCAGAGTCTTCGTAGCTCGGCTACCTATGGGTTGGGGGATGTGTGCTCGCTAAGACATCGCGTCTTATGCCTACGTATCTCATCTGGCCTGAGAATCAGAGCAAAACGTAGTTCGGCTAACTACGGGGTTATGGATTGGGTTTTGGGCGGACGACGTTACTACGCAATCTACCGGATGCTCGACCTTTGGAGACTTACTCGCCTGTAGTAGAAGGAGTTAGCGTGTTGCTTTGGGTTTTAGGGTTTGAGATGCTCAAGGGAAAAAAAGGCAGTCCTTGACGAAGGAACCGCGCTACCTGCAGGGATATGAATACAAAACACAAAACATGTATCTCAAAGTAAAATGCCACCAAGGGGCTCAAACGTTGCCTCCTATCGAGGTCTTCCAGCTAGGAAAGCAGTAAAATGCGGGAAAAATGTAAAAGTACCACGCGGATAAAGATCCGAAGTAACAGCAATTAGAGGAATGGGAAACCCTGAGATCCTTCCAAGCTAATGCCATCAAAGAAAAGTGAGTCAGTACAGGTAATCGGAATGAACCTCCAGGGGTTATCCCACAAATAAAGTGGGAAACCACGCAAGTTATCCCTGCAAAAGTCATGTGAGCCCTCACAAAAATTCAACAAAAGGGTTAGTGAAACACCATAAGCATTTTTTTCATGATCAACAGTATGGTTTCAGAAAAACTCAAACCCTGTGGCATACACTCAAAAATTAAACGGTTAAACATTCAAGGCATTGTTTATACATTCATATACATATTAAACCCATGGGCAAAGGTAATGGGAATAATGGCAAACCTGATTGGAGAGCTTGATTGAAATTGAGTTGCACCCGTGAGGTTTACAAAATAATCTTCAGGGTTTATGTGAGGCAGAGGCGATTCTGTGTAGCTGAGTTTCCTTCGGGGTTTGGAGGCTGCTCTGAACTCCGTTAGGTCTTCTCTCACTATCTTTTTCCTCAGGGTTTTGTTCCAAGGAAACCTCAGAGTATTTTGCTTCTCTTCCTTCTTCTCCTCTTCTGTGTGGCCTTTTGTTTCAATGAAACTTTAGTATTTATAGGCTAATATTGGTAGCTTAGTGGGCTTTTGAGAAAGGTCCAAGTCCAAAAAATTTTATTATATTATATTTATTTGATTATTTATTTAATAAATTAATTAATTAATTAATTAATTAAGAAAATTTTTATTATTATTTTTTTATATTTATTTATTTATTTATTTTTGTAAAAAATTATTATTTTTTTTTCGTTTTTTTTTTTTGGATCTAATTCTGATTGACATGATGAAATGCAATATGAAATGCTAAATGAATCCATGAATGAGGAGGGCAAATTTTGGGGTGTTACATGGCCCATATCTTATAATATGCCAAAATCACTTAAGCGCGTGGTACCTTACCATATTTCGTATTCTGCTTAAGTACATCGTACCTTACAATGTTCTACAATTCACTTAAGTGCACCGTACCTTACGGTGTTCCTTAGTTACTCTATCTCTCATCAATCCGTCCTTTGTGTGTGACCCTGTATGTTTTCGTGACATTGGCAATTATATTAAATCACGTATTTAACATAATAAATAATGAGCGGTATCTAGCAACACATCACTGCTACCCAATGTAATACCTCAAAATTTGTCCCCCTCATTCATGCATTCATTTTTAGGTCATTTAACATTTCATATTACATTTCATCATGTCAATCGGAATTAGATCCAAGAAGCTTGAATATCATCCAAGACACTTTGTGAGTCCTATCTGGGTGATCAGTCAACACAAGGGAATGGCTTGAGATACTTCCAACATGTTCAAATGGGGTCTATTCATCAGTCAAAATGTTAATCTTGAAGGAGCAAAAGTTTGTTCATGAACTGTCATGCTCGCTAGGCGAAGCCCACGCGTTTCGAAAAAAAAACGAAAAAAAAAAACGAAAAAAAACGAAATAAATAAATAAATAAATAAATAATAAATAAATAAAATATAACAGAAAAATCTTGGACTTGGACCTCTCTCTTTTGAGCCTACAAAGTCACAAAAATCAGGTTATAAATTCTAGACTTCCATCTCCCAAAAAAACCCTGGGAAAAAGATAGTGAGAGAAGAGCTAACAGAGTTCAGAGCAACCTCCAGAGACTGAAAGGAACTCATCTGCAAAGAGCCAATTCCATCTCACATAAACCCTCAGATTGCTTTGAAAACCCAACCGGGCAATTTAATTTCATTTGATCTCTCCAATCAGGTTTGCCCTATTTCCACTACTTTATACTTTCAACCTGAAATTTTTGATACCCTTTTGATGCATGTGTTTGACAAGAGGTTTAGACCTCCTACACTTGGTTGCTTTTTGAGAGCTCTTTTTGTGAATTTTAATGGCATGATTCATGTGGTTACATTTTGATTTAGGGCAACTCTTGATTGCACCCCATATTGTTTCTCTAACCTGTTTGTTGAGTTTTTGTGAGGGCTCACATGACTCCTGAAAGGATAGCTTGCTTGGCATTCCACTTTATTTGTGGGATACCATTTGGAGGTTTATTCCGATTACCTGTATTGACTTACTTTCTTTGATGGTGCCAGCTTGAGAGATCTCTGGGTTTCTTATTACTTTAGATGTTATTACTCCGGATCTTTATCCGTGTGGTAGATCTCTTGATCCTTTATCTTTCCCGCACTTTACCGCTTTCTTAGCTGGAAGACCTCAATAGGAGGCAATGTTTTCTTTTGTTTGTTTACTTTTGTGCCCAAAGACCTCCAAGAAGAGGCATCAGTGCTAAAGACCTCCCTGAAGAGGCAATTGACGGATAAAAGGGATTAGTAATCAATCCCCCGTTATTCAATGTGTCGTTCTTTATGCTCGCACTACGTGTCGATGCTTCAGAACAAAAGCCCAAGATCTTTTGTCCGGTCAGTCAGTGGAGAGGGTTCCACCTTTCTGAATCCCCACTTTTTGTCATGAGCTCACCCTGGCCAGGGCTAAGAGCTATGAGGTCTTATCCTCATTACCCTTTTGATCTGCTCACCCTGACGTTCAATGTCAGTGGTTAAGAGCCCATTTGATTATCTTTTTCATGGCTTGTTTGTCGAGGTTGATATGACCCCTCTTGACTAAAGCCCTACCCATGTATGTTTGAGCCCCCTCGTTAGTGCGTTTACTTTATTCATATTTGTTTTGTATGGTGTGATCGTCTCTCCATAGGATTGCTAGGCTTCGTATAGTCTCCCGTTTGCATGTCAATTAAGGTAGCACTGTTCCTTCGTCTAGGACTTCCTTTTTTGCATGAGCATTCCTAAAACACAAACAAACTCATTGATTTTTCTTCTCCTAAGAACATGTTAACTCCTTCTACTACAGGCGAGTAAGTCTCCAAAGGTCGAGCATCCGGTAGATTGCATAGTAACGTCGTTCATCTAAAAAACACAACCCTTAACCCGTAGGTAGCCGAACTACGGCTTGCTCCGATTCTCATTCCAGATGAGATACGTAGGCATAAGACGCGATGTATTAGCGAGTACACTCCTCTTTAACCCCATAGGTAGCCGAGCTACGAAGACTCTGATTCTCATGTTCAGATGAGATACGTATGCAGTGGATGCGACATTCGTGCGAGTCATTTTCTTTTGACCCCTCTTTTAGTAAATAGTACATTAGATATACACACACCCTTTAGACAAGAACAACAAGAGTGGATCCCGTAGAGTACTACGGATGCGTAGGGGTGCTAATACCTTCCCTTCGCATAATCGGCTCCCGAACCCAAGATTTGGTTGCGAGACCTTGTCTTTTCCTTTCCTTTTTCCAGGTTTACTTCGAGCATTTCCTTTCCCTCCTTTGGGATAAATAACGCGCGGTGGCGACTCTTCTGTCATTTCTTTCCCGTCGGTTGTTTTTTTCGCATCTCCTTTTTCAGGTTGCGACAACTGGCGACTCTGCTGGGGATACATTTTCCCTAGTGGGCCTTTCCTAGCGTTTGTTTGGTTATTGTCTATTGTGTGTTATTTATTTATTGCTTTGCATACGTATCTGCTTGCATTGTATCCTATGTGCGCTTTACTGTCTCATGCATACTGTGCTGGTTGTATGTTGGTGACTTGTTCAGAATTCTGATGTATATTAAGGGGACTCTAAAGTATGTTGTGTTATTGAACAATTTTCTTCTTTTGACACATGAAATCAATGTCTTTCTTTAGAACCATGTTTTTCTGTCAAAATTCAAAGGAATATAAAATGAATTCCATCCCTTTTATAATTCATCTATTTAGAATCACAAACTACTTTCTTTTCTTTTCAATCTTCCGAGTTTTAGCATTTGTTGTTTTACTTACATGGAAGTTTTAGTTGTGTATTTAAGCAACTCTTGTAATCGTTTTTAATAGAATATAGAGACATAATTTTTCTTATACCATTTCTGAGATTTTGTTATAACTGTTTTCTCTCTGTTCTCTCTCTTCTTCCATCTTCATCTTCATCTTCAACCTTGTTGACCAATAGATACTTCGATCGTCCATAAGTGATAAAAATATGCTTAACCAATTTATATATGATATAAATATTTCTAATGCGATGTCAATATGTTTGATATATTGTGTTATTTCGTTCATTCAATTATTATAATGATTGTTATACATTTAAATGATAAATTTTCATTTTGCTTTGAAATCTGACATTTGTATGGTGAAGCAATGACATTTGAATCAATCATATTGAATAATAAATCATTATATTTTGATGGTATCAATGCATTTTCATTAAAGTTTGTGATGATGCAAGAGTTGTGCCTTTGGAATTTGCAAAAGGCATCCAGTGTTGATGCGCCAATATTTATAAAATAATAATATATTATTATTTCTTATTGAATTATTTATTACTAAATAAATTGGTATACGGTTATGATCTTAAATTTCAGCATTTGTTTATTTTAAATATGGCATGCATGTCATGATTTATTTTAATTAAATGTGACATGTGCGTCGTGTCATTTAATTATTTATTTTATATATGTAAATATTATAATTTTTCAAGTTCAAGAGTTGAAGAGAAGACAACGCCAAACGATGACGCCGATGGAGAAGCTTGCTCGTGGGTCAAAGAATTGTTATAAAGTAGTTTATTTAATTTTTGCATTTTAGGTGGTCATATTCGTATTACCAAAATTTATTTTATGTATGTGATGTACGAAATGTATGATTATATGGAAGTGCTTGAGATACACAAATAAGTGAGACCAAACTTAGGAAAAGCCCTCGATTAAATATTAAGTTAATGGCTTTCCAAAATTTTAGCACTCACCAAGACTAGTATCGAATAATGTAGGTTTCGCTCAACGCGAGATGCATGTTTTGTATTAGTAAGATGCAATGAGATAATGTAATATCCAACTACTAAATTTACGGGTTTGACTTAAATAAACTAATTATAATAGGATTGTATATTAAACTAATTATGATAGGATTATATATATTTAGAAGCAAGGGTTGAGAATAATCCATATGATGAATTAGAATAAGGAGTTATTCACTCAACTGATAAAATGTGAGAATTGTATTAGATACAATTGGAAATACTTCATACCTACATAACATAGTTTTGTGTAATTCTCCTATGCGAACTTAAAACAAAGAGAAACATGGATCTCGACTCGCTAGAAAATCCTCCGACAGGATTTTTCGAATTAAATGATGAGGGTCATTTGGTTTGAGTAAAAATATTTGGAGCATTTTAATAAAGGCCTTATTAAAGTGATTTAATTTGATACAATGTTTTACACATTTGTAGTTAGAATTTCTTTTGCATTTTATTTTATATTTTACTATAAAATGTCCTAATGAAGGATCTAAGGATCATAAAAGGGTTCCTGAGTTGGTACAAAAATAGAGAATTATTCTCAAGCATGAGAAAAATTGTATGTTCTCAAGAAACCAATTCCTAAAAACCAAATATAACTAGATTCAAAGAATGATAGTTATGGGAAGGATCAAGTCGAGTTTATAGATATAAGTCTTCTATTGACAAGATGAGGAATGCAATGAAGACAAATAATTATTATTAAGTTTCATTTAGTAAAAGAAACATTGATTATAAGTCTTCTATTGACAAGATGAGGAATGCATGTTTTGATAATGGACAAGTATTGTTATGATTATCCAAAACAGTAATTGCAATACTGAATGAAGTAGTGGATTTGAGTTCTAGGATCTTGATAAGCTCATCTATAACAAATGTAGGATGTATCAAATAAGATTTGAACCATGTAAATATCAATTACATTGATGTTTAGTCCAAATAAGTGGGAAATGCATTTTCAAAGTCTATGAGAATAGATCGTTTGAATCATTTGATTTTATATCAATTGATAGATGCAAGTCTTAATTTTTTAAGATATATATAACATCTCAAACTATTGACTAAAGTGAAATTACACATGATATATCTTGATTATATACATGTGTGATGTATATGGAGCTCTAAACATATTTGCTAGATGAATTTTGTTTCTCTTACTTCATTTATATTACTGACAAACTTAATAATTATGGACTTGTGTATGTGATACAAGTTAGAATTCTTTTGAGAAGAGTTAACGAATGAAGCAGAAGGAAACAACTTGAAAATGTATTAAGAGCATACAAGTTGTTCGATGTGCTAAATACATATATAAAGAATATAATGACTATTTAAATTGTATCATGTTTGACATTGTTCAATATAATATAGTTCGATTATATCTTTGTGACTCTTATTTATAATTTTTGTTTACATACAATTATTCACATCCATAACCAATTTCATTTAAAGTAGTCGTAGAGACACCATATTTGATATGGAGGTAAGAATGCCTAGTTTGTCTTTATGATCATTTGGGTTGTAAGGTTTATCAAGTAAATTTGATCACAATATAGATGAAGATGTATTGATGGATGTATCCTAATGAAAATTGGGGACGCATATTCTATAACACTTTATAGAACAATTTTTGTTGTTGCTAGAACCGAAGTATTCTATTAGAGATAATATGTTTCTAAAGGAGCTAGTGGGAGTGATGTAGAACTTGAAAAAACTCAAGCATCATAAATACATATATTTATGAGAATGTAACATGAACCAATTCAACAAGGGGGTTGTTGTTGGACCATTGGCACATGTAGCACGAGATCTGGAGAAAATCATAAATAACCTCGATTCTAAAAGGTATATAAGTTATCTAAATCCATTTATGGATTGGAGTAGGCCTTTTGGAGTTGAATCCTTTTATTAACGAAGTTTTTTAAAAACATGGATTAATAAATGTCGTGTTTAAATAGTGTGCACACAAAAGGTTAGTGGGAGTATTTACATTAATTTAGTATGTATGTAGGCGACATACTAATAATTAAAACAAATTCCCTACAACACCAATGTAAGACATGGTTAAGGAAATGGTTTTGATGAAATGATTAGGTGAGGTTTCGTAAAAGGTTAGGAATCAAAACATATAGAAATAGATGGTTGATGAATCTAAATCCTAGCATAAGTACAGATTCCTACGAAGTGTTGAGACACATAATATGCATAATCCCACATTAACATTATTGCATATGTGACATTATGTTTTGTCTAATGGATAATGTATTACCTTATTGGACAAGAAAAATAGACACCATTATATATATTGCATTAGATGCACTATATGCTATGAGCATAAACAAGAAGTACCAAAATTATTAGAGTGTTCATCACTAGATCACTATAAAAAAAGTCTATGAATATTTTAAAAATATCCGGTGTTCCTTTTCTTGAGAGTATATGGGAATAATCATTCTAAAGGAGTTATAATGATGTTATTCCAAAATTTATGAACTACATATTTATATCACAGTATAAGTTAAATGTTAAGCTCGGATGACAACTGTATAAGTTGAAAAAGGCTTTAGATAGTTATCGTTTCTAGTACAAAGGTCAATTATACGAATTGGATATCTTTGCTAATTCTTGGGAAGAAAGTTGTGTATCTTATATTGCAAATCTTATTGATTTCGTTCATGATGATAATGGGTTAATTTTGCAAGTTCAGAATACTAGATCTCACTATATATATATATATATATATATATATATATATATATATATATATATATATATATATATATATATATATATATATATATATATATATATATATATATATATATATATAAAGATGGTTAATAGATACTTCACAAATCATGATGAGGGACATGAATGATCTAGATTGAATTTTCCAATTATACATATCATGATAAATGTTTAAGGGTCCAATATTGAATTAGAAACGGTTGATATGGTCACTACAACGAAAAACACATTTTACCTCGGCTGAAAAAGAGGTCTTACTCCGGTTTTACAGGCGAGGTAATGAAGGGCGTCATGAAAAGTATGACACTTTAACTCTCAGTTTTATCACAACCGACTGGTAATGTGTAAAAGTCATGGGTTTGATCCCTATGGAGATATCTTTTGGAATTCTTAAATGGAAAAAACATCATTACCCTCGGTTTTGATATCCACCAACGACTATAACACCATTTGTTGGTGCAAAGGTAGAATAAATGATGAATGGAAATATTCTATTAAGAGAATGACGACTATAAAACATGATAAAAGTTACAATGATTGCCACCTTATTTATAAGCTAAAACTAGGGTTACCAGAATAGGATAAAATACTAAAATACCCTCTAACAAACTTAGGGGCTAAGAAAATAGTATAACTAATAAATATGAATTATTTCTAATACCATCCCTTGATTCATATTCCATCAAAACTTGTAACACCAATTCCATCCCTTAATCTAAGAAATTGATCAGTCTTGATAGCTTTCGTCGGAACATCTGCCAACTGTTTCTGAGTGCTGCAGTGTACTGTTGGAGAATTGCCATCCAATGCGCAGCGGAATTTAAAAATTTCTCCATTTAGTGATCCTTACGAATGGGCATGACCAGTGATAGAATCGTTACCTCTTGTGGCTATTCAAACCTTTGGTGCAGATCTCTGATAATGATCAAAACCTTTGATACAGATCCACGGGGCGATCACGAACGTTGAACGATGATAACGTCTCTACTCAGTCCACACGAACGGATTCCTTCAATCGCAGTGCTAGCTGTTATGAATGAAGGCTTTGGGTGAGAGAAAGAGGGAAACAAAATTCCAAGTCTCTACTTGAATTTCTGTCTGAGTGGAATGGAGTGGAGTGACCATGCTTCTACCCAAGGGGTTCTATTTATAGAACCACTTGTGTGGGCTTCAAGCCAAAAAGCCCACTTAAGTGTATTTTGCCCATATCTCATAATATGCCAAAATCACTTAAGTATTTGGTACCTTACCATATTTCGTTTCCACTTAAGTGCACCGTACCTTACGATGTTCCTTAATTATTCTATCTCTCATTAATCCGTCCTTTGTGTGTGACCCTATAGGTTTTCGCGGCGTTGGCAATTATATTAAATCACGCATTTAACATAATAAACAGTGAGCGGTATCTAGCAACACATCACTGCTACCCAAGTCTCGAAAATGTCATGTGATCTGACAAAACCTCCTATGATAATAATTATGTGTATAATTACCTCTTTTCCCTTATGTCTATATTGAACACAAGGTATAGACCGTGTCACCGTTGTCCTGTTCAATATTGGGCCCATAGACATTTATCCTGTTACGCAGGATGGGCAAATTCCATCTAGGACACTCATGTCCCTCAGCATGCTTTGTGGAGTACCCATCAACTGTCTTTATGGTTATCCAGTTACGGACAACGTTGGATCAGCAACAAAGCACTCGACTCTACATCTAGTATCCATAGTGGTTTCAGGTCGAAGAGTGGTATACACTATTATCACCATGAGAATAACTTATGACACTTTGCACAACTTTCTATATAGTATTCTCATAGCGGGTCAATCCGGTATAAATATTACTCCTAATATTCATACCTATGTTTAAGACTTGATAACTCTTTATCCATGATCCATGAGATGTGATCATCAGTCTACAAACATAATAGTCTTGATGCTTTAATGTTATCCCACTTCACACTAAAGCTCGACTACGGATACTTTAAGAATAATGTTCTTATGTTTAATGTGTTCTCATGATTAAGTCACACTTAATACATTAAACGGACTATCTATTCCAGGGACTTTATTAATCAACCATAATAAAGAAAATGCCTTTAAATAATTCGATACAAGTACCAAAAGTATTGGCCTCTAGGGCTTACACCAACAATCTCCCACTAGCACTAGAGCCAATCAGGCATACCCCGTATGCCCATTGATCTAGTATGGCCATCATGCTTCTGCTGCGCAAGAGGCTTTGTCAGTGGGTCAGCTATATTGTCAAGTGTAGGTACTTTACATATTTTCGCACAACGCCTAAGTATGTGTTTGGATCATTGGTGAGATCTAGGCTCCTTAGCTTGTGCGATAACACCATTGTTATCATAATAGAGACCAATGGGATCCATAATGCTAGGGACTATGCCAAGTTTATTGATCCAAACAGCTTCCTTTGCTGCACTTAAGGCAGCAATATACTCAGCCTCAGTTGTAGAATCAGCAACTGCATCTTGCGTTGAACTTTTCAAGCTCACAGTGCCACCATTTAAGCAAAACACATAACCAGATTGCGATCTAAAGTCATCCTTATCTGTCTGGAAGCTAGCATCAGTGTAACCAATTATAGCCAACTCTTCCTGACCTCCATATATCAAGAATAATTCCTTAGTCCTTCCCAAGTACTTAAGGATATTCTTAACAGCTACCCAATGGGCATCACCAGGATCAGATTGGTACCTACTCGTTGCACTTAAAGCATACGAGACATCTGGTAGAGTACATAACATGGCATACATGATAGATCCTATTGCAGATGCATATGGAATCTTATTCATGCGTTCCCTTTCTTCCTTAGTTGAAGGGGATTGTGTTTTTGATAGACACAAGCCATGTTGCATAGGTATGAATCCTTTCTTGGAATCATGCATATTAAAGCGTCTCAGCACTTTGTCTATGTATGTACTCTGACTTAGGCCAAGCAATTTTTGTGATCTATCTCTATAGATTCCGATTCCTAATATATAGGCTGCTTCACCTAGGTCCTTCATAGAAAAGCATTTCCCCAACCAAGTCTTTACTTGTTGCAGGGTAGGGACATCGTTTCCAATGAGTAATATGTCATCTACATATAACACTAGGAACACGATCATGCTCCCACTAACCTTCTTGTAGACACAAGGCTCATCTTCGTTCTTGATGAATCCATATTGTTTTACCGTTTCATCAAAACGAAGATTCCAGCTTCTGGAAGCTTGCTTCAATCCATAGATTGATCTTTGTAGCTTACATATCTTATGGGCTTCTTTTGGTATGTCAAATCCTTTAGGCTGTGTCATGTACACATCCTCAAGAAGATTCCCATTAAGGAAAGCAGTTTTGACATCCATCTGCCATATTTCATAATCATGATATGCATCGATAGCAAGTAAAATCCGAACATATTTAAGCATTGCAACTGGTGAAAAGGTTTCATCATAGTCAACACCATGAATTTGTTTATATCCTTTTGCAACCAGTCTTGCCTTATAGGTATGTACCTTACTATCCATGTCAGTCTTCTTTTTAAAGACCCACTTGCATCCTATAGGATTAACTCCTACAGGAGGCTCTACCAAGTTCCAAACTTGGTTCGTGTACATGGAATCTATTTCGGATTTCATGGCCTCTAGCCACTTCTCAGACTCGGGATCAGTTATGGCCTCTTGGTAGGTCACAGGCTCATCTTGATCCATGAGTAATACATCACCTTGATCAGTTATGAGATATCCATATCTCTC
Source organism: Lathyrus oleraceus (assembly GCF_024323335.1). Taxonomy (NCBI): domain Eukaryota; kingdom Viridiplantae; phylum Streptophyta; class Magnoliopsida; order Fabales; family Fabaceae; genus Lathyrus; species Lathyrus oleraceus. The sequence goes on along the minus strand of NC_066585.1, from coordinate 429,353,575 downwards.
AGGTAGGTGACGTATCCTGCCTGACCTACGCTGGTCTTGTTCTACTTGAGCAGGTTGCTCTTCCACAACCATTTGTGTTTCCTGCTCTAATTCCTCCATAGGTGTATCGATGCTTTGTGATTCTTGAATTTCTTCAAGCTCTACTTTCCTCCCACTGGTTCCTTTGGAAATAAAATCCTTTTCTAGGAAAACTCCAGTTCGAGCGACAAACACTTTGCCCTCAGAAGGATTGTAGAAGTAATATCCTCTTGTTTCTTTAGGATATCCCACAAATAAGCATTTGTCAGATTTGGGCTCAAGCTTAGTTGAAATTTGTCGTTTCACATAAACTTCGCAACCCCAAATCTTCATGTAAGACATATGTGGTTTCTCACCACTCCATATCTCATATGGTGTCTTATCAACCGTTTTGGATGGAACACGGTTAAGTGTGTAAGCTGCGGTTAACAGCGCATGTCCCCAAAAGGAGTTTGGAAGATCGGCTTGACTCATCATGGATCGGACCATGTCCAACAGGGTTCGATTTCTTCTCTCAGACACACCATTCCATTGGGGTGTTCCAGGAGGAGTGAGTTGGGATAGGATCCCACACTCTTTCAGATGGTCATCAAACTCTAGGCTTAAATACTCACCACCTCGATCTGATCGAAGAGTTTTAATATTCTTACCCAGTTGGTTTTGTACTTCATTCTTGAATTCCTTGAACTTTTCAAAGGACTCTGATTTGTGTCTCATTAAATACACATAACCATAACTACTGAAATCATCAGTCAATGTGATGAAGTACTGAAAACCTCCTCTGGCTGGTATGTTCAGTGGTCCACATACATCAGTATGTATGAGGGCCAAAAGATCATTAGCTCTTTCACCTTTTCCTGTGAATGGAGACTTTGTCATCTTTCCAATTAAACAAGATCTGCATGTCTCATATGATTCATAATCAAAAGAGTCCAACAATCCATCTTTATGGAGTTTGGAAATGCGTTTCTCATTTATGTGGCCTAATCGACAATGCCAAAGGTAAGTTGGATTTAACTCATTAGGTTTCATCCTTTTTGTATTAATGTTATAAATTGGCACTTCAAGATCAAGGACATATAATCCATTGGTCATTTGAGCATTAGCATAGAATATATCATTCAAATAAATTGAACAACAATTGTTCTTTATTATGAATGAAAAACCGAACTTGTCGAAACAAGAAACGGAAATAATATTCCTGCTAATTGCTGGTACATAATAGCAGTTCTCTAACTGAATTATTAAACCACTAGGTAAAGTCAATTCATAAGTTCCTACAGTTAAGGTAGCAACCTTTGCTCCATTTCCAACTCGTAGGTCGACTTCACCTTTTGCCAAATCTCTACTCCTTTTCAGTCCATGCACATTTGTACAAATGTGAGAACCGCATCCAGTATCTAATACCCATGATGCAGAAGTAGATAAATTAATTTCAATAACAAAAATACCTGAAGTTGGAGTCTCTACTCCATTCTTCCTATCTTCCAGGTAATTTGGGCAGTTCCCCTTCCAGTGTGCGGTCTTACCGCAATGGAAGCAGGTGCCTTCCTTTTCTATGCTTCCACTAGGCTTCAAAGCAGCACTAGTGGGTTTGGGTTTGGCAACTTCCTTGCCTTTCCGTTTATCATGTTTGAGGACAATCCTCATGTCTCGGTACCAATCCGGAAAATTTGTCCCAGACAGTTTTTCTTTGTCAAGGTTTGATCGCAATATGTTGTTAGAGGTGTTTGTTGTCATGGTAATCTACACAAGGATTAATGAAAATATAAGTATCATTGACATATTTAATTAGGCGTTTAATTAAATATGCTTCCACTATTTTACTCAAAACAAATGACCCTCATCATCTGATTCGAAAAATCCCGTTGGAAGATTTCCTAGTGGGTCGAGATCCATATTTCACTTCGTTCTAAGTCCGCGTAGGCGGATTACACAAAACTAGGTTATTTAGGTAGGAACTCCTTCCAATTGTATTTCATACAACTCTCGAAAATTTCAATTGGGTGAATAACTCCTTATTCCAATCCATCATATGGATTATTCCCAACTCTTGCTTCTAAACATATATATAATCTTATTATATTTTGTTTAGTTAAGTTTGACCCATTGTTTTAACAGTTGGATATTACAATTATCCCATCGCACCTTACTAATATAGAACATGCACCTCGCGTAGGCGAAACCTACATTATTCGATACTAGTCTTGATGAGTGTTAAAACTTGGAAAGCTTAAAACTTAATATTTATTTTGAGGGAATTGCAATTTTTTTGATCTCACCGGCTTGTTTATCATATAAACCGTCTCTCACATGCATCAACATACATTCACATGCATCAACATACATACATACATAATGAAACAGTTATGGCCCCTAGCGCAATTGTTCTCCCAAGCCAATGAGAGAACCTAAGCTAACCTATAACGATCTAAGCTTCTCCAAGCAAGATCTTCAAGGTTGTCTTCCTTTGGCACTGACTTCTTTGCTTTCTTCATATCATTACATTACATGAAAGAAACTCGTTTTACATACGAGGGAGTGAGATGAGAAAAAAAGTTGCATTTGGGAGATTAAGAGAGAGGCACGACACGCAGGTCGTATTTTAAAAACCCAAAACAAAACAAAGGAAAACTAAGGCCATAACCGATCACCACAAGACAATAATAAACACTTTATTATTATTATTATTATTAATTCCTTTAATTAATTAAAATCAAATTAAATTTTGACGACCGATCATCACATTTTAATGAACAATTCATTTAAAATCGATGTCGCTTTTCGTATCAACACTTGACACTTTTAAAGCACTGAGTTAGCCGAACGGGTGAAAATTTCCTTGCGTTAACCGGTTAACCATATGCGTTAACCGGTTAACACTATTTGAAATCTAAAAAAAAAGTTTTCTGCCTTGCGTTAACCGGTTAACCAAATGCGTTAACCGGTTAACACTATTTGAAAATTCAAAATTTTTTATTTCACATTCCGTTAACCGGTTAACCATACGCGTTAACCGGTTAACACTGTTCCAAAAAGTGTTTAGGAAGCACAACTCTTGTGCGTTCAAACCCCAATTGCATAACTCACTGACAACACAACTCTTGTGCCGTCACTAACCCTGATGCACCAATTTCAGACCGTCAAACACATCTCGATTGTTAATTCAGTATGATTGATCAACACGTCATTGCTTCACCATACTAATGTCGGATCAAGAAGAAAACGACCATTGATCGCTCAAAGGAAAACAATCATCGAGGGTTTGAATGAACGAAACGAGAACACTATATCATATATAACGTATTTTGCATCAGGATTACATATATCACATATATGTAACTTGATCGATCTCAATTTAACCTTTGATTCATTCTGTCTTTAATCATATTATTACAGAACAAAAACAAATATCAGATTCATGGTTTCGTAAGTGGCTCTGATACCACTGTTGGAGAATTGCCATCCAAGGCGCAGCGGAATTTAAAAATTTCTCCATTTAGTGATCCTTACGAATGGGCATGATCAGTGATAGAATCGTTACCTCTTGTGGCGATTCAAACCTTTGGTGCAGATCTGTGATAATGATCAAAACCTTTGATACAGATCCACGGGGCGATCACGAACGTTGAACGATGACAACGTCTCTACTCAGTCCACACGAACGGATTCCTTTAATCGCAGTGCTAGCTGTTATGAATGAAGGCTTTGGGTGAGAGAAAGAGGGAAACAAAATTCCAAGTCTCTACTTGAATTTCTGTCTGAGTGGAATGGAGTGGAGTGACCATGCTTCTACCCAAGGGGTTCTATTTATAGAACCACTTGTGTGGGCTTCAAGCCAAAAAGCCCACTTAAGTGTATTTTGCCCATATCTCATAATATGCCAAAATCACTTAAGTATTTGGTACCTTACCATATTTCGTTTCCACTTAAGTGCACCGTACCTTACGATGTTCCTTAATTATTCTATCTCTCATCAATCCGTCCTTTGTGTGTGACCCTATAGGTTTTCGCGGCGTTGGCAATTATATTAAATCACGCATTTAACATAATAAACAGTGAGCAGTATCTAGCAACACATCACTGCTACCCAAGTCACGAAAATGTCATGTGATCTGACAAAACCTCCTGTGATAATAATTATGTGTATAATTACCCCTTTGCCCTTATGTCTATATTGAACACAAGGTATAGACCGTGTCACCCTTGTCCAGTTCAATATTGGGCCCATAGACATTTATCCTGTTACGCAGGATGGGCAAATTCCATCTAGGACACTCATGTCCCTCAGCATGCTTTGTGGAGTACCCATCAACTGTCTTTATGGTTATCCAGTTACGGACAACGTTGGATCAACAACAAAGCACTCGACTCTACATCTAGGATCCATAGTGGTTTCAGGTCGAAGAGTGGTATACACTATTACCACCATGAGAATAACTTATGACACTTTGCATAACTTTCTATATAGTATTCTCATAGCGGGTCAATCCGGTATAAATATTACTCCTAATATTCATACCTATGTTTAAGACTTGATAACTCTTTATCCATGATCCATGAGATGTGATCATCAGTCTACAAACATAATAGTCTTGATGCTTTAATGTTATCCCACTTCACACTAAAGCTCGACTACGGATACTTTAAGAATAGTGTCCTTATGTTTAATGTGTTCTCATGATTAAGTCACACTTAATACATTAAACGGACTATCTATTCCAGGGACTTTATTAATCAACCATAATAAAGAAAATGCCTTTAAATAATTCGATACAAGTACCAAAAGTATTGGCCTCTAGGGCTTACACCAACAATCTCCCACTAGCACTAGAGCCAATCAGGCATACCCCGTATGCCCATTGATCTAGTATGGCCATCATGCTTCTACTGCGCAAGAGGCTTTGTCAGTGGGTCAGCTATATTGTCAAGTGTAGGTACTTTACATATTTTCGCACAACGCCTAAGTATGTGTTTGGATCGTTGGTGAGATCTAGGCTCCTTAGCTTGTGCGATAGCACCATTGTTATCATAATAGAGACCAATGGGATCCACAATGCTAGGGACTATGCCTAGTTTATTGATCCAAACAGCTTCCTTTGCTGCACTTAAGGCAACAATATACTCGGCCTCAGTTGTAGAATCAGCAACTGCATCTTGCGTTGAACTTTTCAAGCTCACAGTGCCACCATTTAAGCAAAACACATAACCAGATTGCGATCTAAAGTCATCCTTATCTGTCTGGAAGCTAGCATCAGTGTAACCAATTACAGCCAACTCTTCCTGACCTCTATATTTCAAGAATGATTCCTTAGTCCTTCTCAAGTACTTAAGGATATTCTTAACAGCTACCCAATGGGCATCACCAGGATCAGATTGGTACCTACTCGTTGCACTTAAAGCATACGAGACATCTGGTCGAGTACATAACATGTCATACATGATAGATCCTATTGCATATGCATATGGAATCTTATTCATGCGTTCCCTTTCTTCCTTAGTTGAAGGGGAATGTGTTTGCTTCTCCCATGCAACACTGGGTTTCTGGCAAGATTGATTGCAGTAACAGCACCTGTAATGTATTCAACTTCACAAGTTGACAACGCCACAACAGGTTGCTTCTTGGAACACCAAGAAATGGGACCTCCCAGAAATTTGAATAAGTACCCAGACGTACTTCTTCTGTCAACTCTGTCTCCACACCAATCAGAATCTGAATAACTCAGAAGTTCTGACTCATCCTTTCTTCCAGAAGGAAATAATACTCCATACTTCAGAGTTCCCTTGATATACCTCAGAATCCTGACAGCAGCTTGGTAATGCGACCACTTAGGTTTACTCATGAACCTACTAACCATCCCAACTGAATAGAAAATATCAGGTCTGGTATTGCACAAATACCTCGGAGAACCAACCAACTGTTTGAAGGTTGTAGCGTCCACATCCTTTCCATCAGAGTCAGAATCCAGTTTCTGATTTGTATCAGAAGGTGTGACAGCAATCTTACAATTCTTCAGATTAAATCTCTTCAGAAATTCTAATTCATACTTGAGCTGATGCAAAATAATACCTTTCTCAGAGTATCTGAATTCCATCCCTAGAAAGTATGTCATTTTGCCTAGATCAGTCATTTCGAATTCATTCATCAGAACTTTCTTGAACTTGGCTATCTCCTGTTCAGAACTTCCAGTCAGCAGTATATCATCAACATATAAACATACCCGAGTCATATTTCCTTCAGAAGTATGCTGAACATAGACACCGTACTCCATCTCACATTTCTGAAAGCCTTGCTTCTTGAAAAATGAATCAATCTTCTTATTCTAAGCTTTGGGCGCTTGTTTCAATCCATATAGAGCTTTGTATAATCTGTACATCATCCCTTCCTGATTCTTTTTCACAAATCCAGGAGGTTGTGACACGTAAACTTCTTCTTCTAATGGACCGTTCAGAAATGCAGATTTTACATCTAAATGCATCAGAGGCCAATTCCTGTTAGCAGCTATTGCAATCACCATTCTAATTGTTTCATGTCTTGCTACAGGTGCAAACACTTCAGGGTAATCCAACCCAGGTTTCTGTAGAAATCCTCTAGCTACCAACCTTGCTTTATGTTTGCCAATTGAACCTTATGGCTTTAACTTCTGCTTGAAAACCCATCTAACGCAGATGGCTTTCTTGTCTTTTGGAAGTTCTGTCAGCTTCCAAGTCTTGTTTCTCTCTATAGCATCAAGTTCTTCTTTCATGGCCTTCAGCCAAAGCTTCTGCTTAAGAGCCTCTTCTGTACTTATGGGTTCAGAGTCTACTAACATGGCACACTGAATAACTTCTCCTTCAGAGTCTACTTCAGTGCCTTGCAGCATGTCAAATTCTGCATATCTTCTGGGGATGTTTCTGATTCTTTGTGGTCTCTGAACTTGTTCAGAGTCTTGAGCTTCAGAGTTTCTAGCTTCAGATGGTTGACTTCCTCCAAAGCTTTTACCATCTTCAGGGGCTGACATATTTCCAGAGTCTAAATTGCCACCAGAATCTGGATTACCATCAAAGTCTGGGTCATCAGAGTCTGGATCATCAGAGTCACCTTCATCTTCTGAGTCTTCTCCAGAGTCAGAATCACTATCAGAGTCAGAATCAACGTCAGAGTTTACTCCAACTTCAGAAATTCTTAACTCTGACCTTTCTTCAGAAGTTCTAACATCAAAATCAGATTGAGACTTATCCCAATTCCAAAATTCTGATTCCTTCACAATCACATCTCTGCTGAATTCAATTTTGTTGGTTTCTGGACAATAGAGCTTGTATGCACCTGTACTGTGGTACCCTATCAGAATCATCACTTTGCTTCTATCATCCAGCTTCTGTCTTCTGGCTTCTGGCTTCTGGAACATGTTTATAGCAAACAGAACCAAACACCTTTAGATGACTAACACTTTGCTTATCTCCAGTCCACTTCTGTATTGGAACTATTTCCTTCAACTTCTTCGTAGGACATCGGTTGAGTACATACGTTGCAGTGGCAACAGCTTCTCGCCAGAGCTTCTAAGGAAGTTTCTTCTCCTTTAGCATGCTTCTCACCATATCAAGCAAAGTGCGGTTTCTTCTTTTAGCAAGACCACTGTGTTGAGGGGTATAAGGAGCAGTAACCTCATGCTCAACTCCATTCTCCTCACAGAACTTCTGAAACTCTTTGGAGTTATATTGACCTCCACCGTCAGTTCTAAGAATCTTCAACTTCTGACCACTCTGATTCTCAGCCTTCATTCTGAACTTCTTGAATTCATCAAACACCTCGTGTTTAAACTTAATAAGGGATACCCATGTCATTCTTGTGAATTCATCAACAAATAACACAAAGTATTTATTCCCTCCAATCGATGCTACTGGAAATGGACCACACACATCAGAATGTACAACTCCCAAGGCATGTTTTGCTCTTGGAGCAGTTTCTGACGCAAATGGAAATCGTGGTTGTTTTCCTTCCATGCAAACTTTGCATGACTTTTCAGGCTTCTTAATTGCAGGAATTCCATGTACCAACTTCTTTGAATTCAGATGTTTTAAGCTTCTGAAATTCAAATGACCAAATCTTCTGTGCCACAACTCACTCTCCTTCTCAGCACTTGTTGCACTAAGGCATTCTGAGTCTGTAGTTCTGACATTCACCTTGAATGTTCTATTCCTTCCCTGTTCTGACTCCATAATCAACTTCTGATTGGAGTCATACAGCTTCAGAAGATTGTCCTTCATGATAACTGAAAAACCTTTCTCAATTAATTGTCCCACACTCATCAGATTGCTTCTGATGCTAGGTACATACCACACGTTCTGAATCAATGTTGTTTTCCCATTGTTCAGAATCACTCTGACATTTCCCATACCTTCTGCATTAAGATATTTGTCATCAGCACATCTGATCTTTGTCCTCTTTTCAGAGTCAAAGTCAACCAGCCATTTCTTGTTTCCAGTAAGATGATTTGAACAGTCAGTGTCCATATACCACCAGTCTATCAGATCCATATCATCAGATTCAGAGGCCATCAATAGCACAGATTCGTCATCAGAACTTCTGGCTATATTTGCTTCTTCTGATTTTCTCTCCTTGTTTGACCAACAGTCTCTAGCAAAGTGACCAAACTTCTTACAACAGTAACATTGGATCTTCTTCTTGTCATACTTCTCTTTTCCCTTATGAGCATTCTTTTGTCTATCAGAGGTTGAGCTTTCTGACTTCTGACCACCATCAGATCTTCTCCTGGCTTCTGACTGCTTCTGATACCTCCTATCAGAAGTTGCTTTCAGAGCCTGATGCTCTACTTCCCTTTCAGAAGTTCTCTCAGTCAAACGCAACTCTTGCGCTTCTAGACTGCTCTGCAGCTCTTCAATTCTCATGGTGCTCAGATCTTTGGAATGTTCTATTGCTACCACAATGTAATCAAATTGACAGGTAAGGGATCTCAATACCTTCTCCATGATTGTTTCTTCAGAAAGAGTTTCTCCACACGCTTTCATCTTATTAGTGATCAGAATCACTCTGGAGATGTATTCAAAAACTTTCTCATTATTCTTCATGTTGAGATTCTCATATTGCTTTCTCAAGGACTGAAGCTTCACCTTCTTCACTGATGCGTCACCACCATAACATCTAACTAGTGTGTCCCACGCAGCCTTTGCTGTCGTTGAATCTGCAATCTTCTCAAACACATTTACATCAACACATTGATGAATGAAGAACAATGCTTTCTGATCCTTCTTCCTTACTTCCTTCTGCGTGTTTTTCTGTTCATCCGTCGCATTTGCTGCTACCGGAACATAACCATCAGTAACAAGATCTAGAACATCTTGAGCACCGAACAGTACACGCATTTGGATCATCCAACGATTCCAGTTTTTACCATCAAATACTGGAAGTTTGGTGTTCATGTTTCCGTTTCCGTTCATCTTTCTACCTTGCACAGTACACTCAGATTTCTCACAGTGTTTCCCAACCAACAGAATTAAAATTCTGATCAGATTTTGTTCAAGATTCAACACGAATCTAAGAATCAAAATCAAACACACAAGACCTCACGTTCACTCGTGTTTCCCGTGTTTCCCAATGAATCTGAACCGGTGCTCTAGATACCAATTGTTGGTGCAAAGGTAGAATAAATGATGAATGAAAATATTCTATTAAGAGAATGACGGCTACAAAACATGATAAAAGTTACAATGATTGCCACCCTATTTATAAGCTAAAACTAGGGTTACTAGAATAGGATAAAATACTAAAATACCCTCTAACAAACTTAGGGGCTAAGAAAATAGTACAACTAATAAATATGAATTACTTCTAATACCTTTCACCTCGGTTTTGACATTCAACCGACGAACAAAACACGTTTGAATTTATTAAATATAATATGGATTCTTGTATCACTAAACCCTAATTGAACATATAACTTCTCAAAATTGGTTAGAAAAATAATTATATGAACAATTGTGTTATATATGAAGAACAACTTACATTAATCAATGATTTTCGAGCATCTTGTAACCCATCGTTCATATCACGCTATTTTATGGTTAAAATCTCTTAAATATTTCAAAATCTTTATTCAAATCTTCCTTTTCTACTAATTCATTCTTGAAAGCATAAAGTTTGATGCTCTGGAAAATAAACAAATAGGGAAGAAAATTGAACGAAAACTAGAAGTATTGAAGATATTTTAACGATAAAAAAAACATGAGATAAACTATGAGTTGCAGAATGTTACAAAATCATTAATTAGTGTAAAATAAGTTTAAGATACAACCTAATTTTTCATGTGATTATTTCCAAAATCAATTTAATAGGTTATATATTCAAAAAGAGGTTAGTGAAACAAACGATGGGTATTATATATAATAAACTCAATTTTACGGAACAAGATGAGAGGTGCACAAAGAATCACAAAAGACATAATCTCAATCTCAATATCAATGTCAAACTCAAACTCATGAACAACAACTAAACTACAACATATATATTTTCATAACTTTGGGTAGTATAACAACTAAAAAACAACAACAATAACATCAATAACTAAAAAACAACAACTTACATTAAACAACAACTCAAAAAAACACTCAACAAAACTACAACAACATCATAAATAAACCTATAGCATAAATTTGTTCAAACAACAACAACAACAAGATTAAACCTCTAAGGTTTAGGGTCTCAATAACAACAACAACAACAACATCAACAAACCAAAAAATATATTTTTTTAAACAACAACAACAAGATTAAACCTCTAGGGTTTAGGGTCACAATAACGGGTCTCAACAACAACAACAATAACAATAACAACAACAACAACAACAACAACAACAATAATAATAATAATAACAACTTAACAATAAACAACAACAACATCAATAAACCTATAACATAAATTTATTTAAACATCAACCACAACAAGATTAAACCTTTAGGGGTTCGGGTAACAATAACAACAACAACAACATTAAGAAGTTTGACATATCAGATCTCTAAAGAAGAAGCGAAAAAAAAATGATTTAAATCTCTGAAGAAGAAATGACATCCCTAAAGACATATCATCTACGTATTAAGGATGCTATGTATTTATGACTCACGTTGTTTAGGGATCTCTTGTTAACTCTCTTCTTTAGGACTCTTTGTTATGGTTATGTTTGTGTTGTTTTAGACAAGTGAAACTGAATGTTACAAGCTAAAACTATATATATATAATAGAAACAAATTTAGCTCGGTTGGAAAACAAAACTGAGGTGAAAAGTGACTTATTTATAGATTAAAAATATAATATTCAAGAAGACGCCACTTTTAATGAAACAAAAACATAAACTAAAATTGCTGGGGTTCGAAGCATGTACACTGAATTAGTTTACGCCTCGATTTTTAAATAAAAACAACGGAATATATTGCATATTTTTTTAAGAAAAAAACATGGTGCATCAAAGAATTATACCTCGATTTTCTGATATGTGAGGTGAAATCGTTGTCATAAAAAATATTTTTTCTAGTAATGGGCATACGTCTTGTATTCAATATAGACACGAGGGAAAAATGGTAATTGCATAAATAATCATTATCACAAAAATTATTTTGTTAGATCACATGACATTTTCGTCGCTTTGGTAGAAGTGATGTGTTGTTAGATGTCTCTCACTATTCATTATATAAAATGTGTGATTTAATATAACTACAAATACTATGAGAACCTACAGAGTTACACACATAATAGTAGATTGATGAAAGAGTAAATAAATTGTTGAAACTTATTTGGTAGTGGGGTCTTGAAATGCACTAGCTTTAAATAGAGAAACACATTACACTATATGATACGATATGCTTAAATGGATTTGCTCAGCTTTCTGACCAGGGAAGTGGTTCTATAAATAAAACCCTTATGTTGAAGTAAAAAAGCTTGAACAAAATTCATTTTAGAAATCCTAGTTCTCTAAAACCTAAAACAGTTATCTCTCTCTCTCTCTCTCTCTCACACACACACACACACACACACACACATACACACATACACACACACACACAACCTTCATTCAAGTCAAATAGCACTATGAGTGAAGATATTTTTTGTGTGTAGACTCATTAGAGGTGTTTTCATTCATGCAATGCTCGTGATCACTATTTAAATTCGACTTCATAGATTCATAACTACAAGAGGAAATTATTTGATCACGGATCATGACCATTTGTAAGGATTCACCAAAGGATTTTTTTTGTTTATACACCCGATTTTGCTCGTAATTTTCCTTCAGTCTATACACATGAGTTGGACTTGGATGCCACTTATTGAACAAGCGACTTAAACATTAGAGTGGGTGAATTTTTATTATAAAAAACGTTAAGAAAAATGAATTTTCAAAATGAGTCTAAAACAAGAAGTAGAATAGGAAAAGACGATGAATAATGAACTAAATAAATAAAAGAGATAATGTAGAAAGGAAAGCACACACCCTAATTTATCATGGATCGACTCAAAACCACGAGTCATGCGTTCAGTCTGCAAGGAAGCGCATTGAGATTTTCCTATAATAACCAAGCTTTTAACACATGTTCAGCCACCAACCCTACATTAAGTTGTTAACACATGTTCAACCTGCAACCTTTACACCAAATTTTTAATAACAAGATCATCTTACAACCTTTATGTCTTACAAGTTAAAGAGAAGTCTATCTTGATTTTATAATTGAGATTATAATAACAATATTGGTTACGCGAGATTTTATACAAGAGTTTCTCTCTTAACAGATCAATATGAAGATTATGAAAAATATAAAATTAAGTGAGAGAAGAATATAAGACCTTTTTTTAGAAATATTCAAATTCCTGGTGTGTTTTTCAAATAATCATCGATCCTCTTTATATAGTTAATTTGTCATTAAATTGAATAAAAATGAAAACAATAGAAGACCTCTAAAATTGGCACATCATCAATTATGACATGGCTATAATCGATTATGCAAAGTAATATTATAAAATCTTTGATCAGATACAACCATATTCGATTATGGAGTATCCATAAGCAATTCTTCGATGAGATACGTCTCATAATCTATTATACCACATATATTATAGATATATTATAGGGTGAGATATGCAACATAATTGATTACTTATACAACCATAATCGATTATGTAAGTTAAAAATTATTTTTATCTTTTCCAAATATATATATATATATATATATATATATATATATATATATATATATATATATATATATATATATATATATATATATATATATATATATATATATATATATATATATATATATATATATATATAAAGTTTGAAAACCATTTATGTGAGCGTGTGTGTATTTTAGTATTGAGAGATATAAAACTAATTACAATTAGATCCAACTAAATTAAAACCATTTAAGCTTCAGATCAATATATGCTTTATGATTCATGTTTTTTTTTCATATCTTTTTTTTTATGACAGGTATTTGACTTTATTGAAACGATCATTAGAATTTGTTCAAATATAAAACCACAAATATAACAACTAACACATATCAATATTTTAAGTATTTATCACATTTAAATATATAAAGTTATTGATTTATAATTACCAATATTTTTTTACACTAATTCTTACCTATAAATAAATATTACTGGTAGAGATTGAATCATAAACTAATAGCTCATATTTTTTTAATGCGATTAACACATGTAAGTTAAGTTATCTCACCCAACTATTTTTTATATTCCTTTCTCTTCCTAGATTTTTTTTTAGTCTATCACTTTTCGAATATCAACAACTAGAAAAATGGTGTTTAGGGTCCGATCAAAATCGACGTTAAAACTAAAAAAATGACGATAATGGTATTTAATATTTGATCAAAACCAATGCTAAAAGACTACCACTAATAGGGGTGGCAAACGGGCATACACGTCCCGTTTAGGTTCGTTCCGCAAAAGCCCGCAAAAAAATAAGGCGGGACGAACATAGTAGAGAACGCGAACTTAAAATTTATGTCTGTCCCGCAAAAAAGTAAGGGTGAGGCGGAAAAAACCTGTTGGCACTACAACTTATAAGTCTAAAAATGTAAATATTTATATAAATGTCCATGTCCGTAAAAATCCGCGAAGAAAACAAGGCAGAGCGGGACATACACATTAGAGGGTAAGAGCCTAAATCTTTGACCTGCTCCACACTAAAGTGCGGTCAAAACGGACATGCCCAACCTATTTTGCCACCCCTGTCACTAATTAATAGCAAAATCTTACTTTTTCTTTTATCAAATATTCAAATATGAGGTGAAAATGTGAGATGCATGTTTAACCTAATTATATTTATTGATGGTAATAATTTTCTACTTTTTATATATATATATATATATATATATATATATATATATATATATATATATATATATATATATATATATATAAAATTAGAGGTTAGACTAGATTTTAGAAGATAGAGACATAAGATCCAATAAATTTTAAAGTTCTGATATAATTTGAAAGTTTATTTAAAAATATATTTTATATTAAGACTTTCGAATAATTTATTTTATCTATTTTTTTAAATAGATAACACGATCTTTAATGTACTATTTAATCTATTTTTTTAATAAATATACAAATATAAGTCAATAAATTTTTTCAATAATTTAAATCTAATTTATTTAATTAAATAAATTTTAAAAAAATTACGCTATATTTTTTATTAAATAGATCAGATTATACCAGATTTAAATATAAATAGGCCAAACTATAAGGGTTGCCTCAGATAGTTTGATCCTTATTAATAATTCCTTAAGATACATCTACACATCGATAGTAAAAATTTATTGTCATGTCTCTATTAAAATCAACTTTACACATAATAGGTTAAAATTCCAAATTCAACTTTACACGTAATAGGTTAAAATTCCAATTGATGAACCATTGCTAGCATCCAATGAACCAACAGCAGAAGAACTACCATCGTCCTTCACTCATTCTCTATGTTTTGTACTATTGCTGTCTCTCTGCAAAAAGTCAAATGAATTATGTATCAAATGAATTACAATTAAGCTATAATCTCATAGTGAATGAACAAGACCACTATATACAATTCCTTGGTTTATAGCTCACTATTTTACACAATAATTCTCTAACTCCTTAGGCCAATTCAGAGTTAAATCAGACGTTTCTAAGTTCATTAATTCAAAAGTCACAACTTATAATTACCTATTTATAGTTATTTACTAAGTTGAATAATTGTCCTAATTTGGATTGATAGAGTTAAGATCAATAATCCCTACTCATCAGATTCAATTTACGCGCTTGTCAATACATAAACAACATTTAGCAACAAGAACGGTTAAATAATGATTAATAAAATAAAGGAATTCAAATAATATCAAACAATCATATTGTTCCAACTTTCTTCCTCTTGGTTATTTTTGCTCACTTCTTCCTCTTGTTTATTTTTTCTCACTTCTTCCACATATTATTTTGGTAAACAAAATGTTAAAATATCAATGACATGTTCCAATTGTATTTTAGTTTGTGCAATAATTTATTAAATTAAAGTGATTTATCTCATATTATATGTGTATCATAATATGAAAATATTATTTCTTCTTCATCTCGATATTAAAAGTAATTTGGTATATTTTAGATTATTATAATTTGACAAACATTTATGAAAAAAAAGTTATAAAAACTTCCTTTGCTAGGAACTATGCCAAGTTCACTAATGAACTTTTTGATCCAAACAACTTTCTTTGCTGCACTTGAGGAAGCAATATACTCGGCCTCGGTTGTAGAATCAACAACTGTATCTTGCTTTGAACTTTTCCAGCTCACAGCGCCACCTTTTAAGCAAAACACATAACCAGATTGCGATCTAAAGTCATCCTTATCTGCCTGGAAGTTAGCATCGGTGTATCCAATTACAGCCAACTCTACCTGACCTCCATATATCAAGAATGAGTCCTTAGTCCTTCTCATATACTTAAGGATATTCTTGACAGCTACCCAATGAGCATCACCAGGATCAGATTGGTACCTACTCGTTGCACTTAAAGCATACGAGACATCTGGTTGAGTACATAACATGGCATACATGATAGATCCTATTGCAGATGCATATGGAATCTTATTCATGCGATCCCTTTCTTCCTTAGTTGAAGAGGATTGTGTTTTTGATAGACACAAGCCATGTTGCATAGGTATGAATCCTTTCTTGGAATCATGCATATTAAAGCGTCTCAGCACTTTGTCTATGTACGTACTCTGACTTAGGCCAAGCAGTTTTTGTGATCTATCTCTATAGATTCTGATTCCTAATATATAGGCTGCTTCACCTAGGTCCTTCATAGAAAAGCATTTCCCCAACCAAGACTTTACTTGTTGCAGGGTAGGGACATCGTTTCTAATGAGTAATATGTCATCTACATCTAATACCAGGAAAATGATCATGCTCCCACTAACCTTCTTATAGACACAAGGCTCATCTTTATTCTTGATGAATCCATATTGTTTGACTGTTTCATCAAAACAAAGATTCCA
Source organism: Lathyrus oleraceus (assembly GCF_024323335.1). Lineage (NCBI taxonomy): Eukaryota > Viridiplantae > Streptophyta > Magnoliopsida > Fabales > Fabaceae > Lathyrus > Lathyrus oleraceus. Next base: position 429,337,016 of record NC_066585.1, on the reverse strand, counting down.
GCTTCTGAAAGCTTGCTTCAATCAATAGATTGATCTTTGTAACTTACATATCTTTTGGGCTTCTTCTGATATGTCAAACCCTTCAGGTTGTGTCATGTACACATCCTCAAGAAGATTCCCATTAAGGAAAGCAGTTTTGACATCCATCTGCCATATTTCATAATCATGATATGCAGCGATAGCAAGTAAAATCCGAACAGATTTAAGCATTGCAACTGGTGAAAAGGTTTCATCATAGTCAACCCCATGAATTTGTTTATATCCTTTTGCAACCAGTCTTGCCTTATAGGTATGTACCTTACCATCCATGTCAGTCTTCTTTTTGAAGACCCACTTGCATCCTATAGGGTTAACTCCTACAGGAGGCTCTACCAAGGTCCAAACTTGGTTTGTGTACATGGAATCCATTTCAGATTTCATGGCTTCTAGCCACTTCTCAGACTCGGGATCAGTTATGGCCTCTTGGTAGGTCACAAGCTCATCTTGATCCATGAGTAATACATCACCTTGATCAGTTATGAGATATCCATATCTCTCAGGTTGGTGACGTATCCTGCTTGACCTAAGCTGGTCTAGTTCTACTTGAGCAGGTTGCTCTTCCACAACTACTTGTGTTTCCTGCTCTAATTCCTCCATAGGTGTATCGATGCTTTGTGATTCTTGAATTTCTTCAAGCTCTACTTTCCTCGCACTTATTCCTTTAGAAATAAAATCCTTTTCTAGGAAAACTCCAGTTCGAGCGACAAACACTTTGCCCTCAAAAGGATTGTAGAAGTAATACCCTCTTGTTTCTTTAGGATACCCCACAAATAAGCATTTGTCAGATTTGGGCTCAAGCTTAGTTGAAATTTGTCGTTTCACATAAACTTCGCAACCCCAAATATTCATGTAAGACATATGTGGTTTCTTACCACTCCATATCTCATATGGTGTCTTCTCAACCTTTTTGGATGGAACACGGTCAAGTGTGTAAGCTGCTGTCAATAGTGCATGTCCCTAAAAGGAGTTTGGGAGATCGGCGTGAATCATCATGGATTGGACCATGTCTAACAGGGTTCGATTTCTTCTCTCAGATACACCATTCCATTGGGGTGTTCCAGGAGGAGTAAGTTGGGATAGGATCCCACACTCTTTCAGATGGTCATCAAACTCTAGGCTTAAATATTCACCACCTCAATCTGATCGAAGAGTTTTAATATTCTTACCTAGTTGGTTTTATACTTCATTCTTGAATTCCTTGAACTTTTCAAAGGACTCTAATTTGTGTTTCATTAAATACACATAACCATATCTACTAAAATCATCAGTAAATGTGATGAAGTATTGAAAACCTCCTCTGGCTGGTATGTTCAGTGGTCCACATACATCAGTATGTATGAGGGCCAAAAGATCATTAGCTCTTTCACATTTTCCTGTGAATGGAGACTTTGTCATCTTTCCAATTAAACAAGATCTGCATGTCTCATATGATTCATAATCAAAAGAGTCCAAGAGTCCATCTTTATGGAGTTTGGAAATGTGATTCTCATTTATGTGGCCTAATCGACAATGCCAAAGGTAAGTTGGATTTAACTCATTAGGTTTCATCCTTTTAGTATTAATGTTATAAATAGGCATTTCAAGATCAAGGACATATAGTCCATTGTTCATTTGTGCAGTAGCATAGAATATATCATTCAAATAAATTGAACAACAATTGTTCTTTATTATAAATGAAAAACCAAACTTGTCCAAACAAGAAACGGAAATAATATTCCTTCTAATTGCAGGTACATAATAACAGTTTTCTAACTGAATTATTAAACCACTAGGTAAAGTCAATACATAAGTTCCTATGGCTAAAGCAGCAACCTTTGCTCCATTGCCAACTCGTAGGTCGACTTCACCTTTTTCCAAATCTCTACTCCTTTTTAGTCCTTGCACATTGGTACAAATGTGAGAACCGCATCCAGTTTCTAATACCCATGATGCAGAAGTAGATAAATTAATTTCAATAACAAAAATACCTGAAGTTGAAGTCTCTACTCCATTCTTCTTATCTTCTAGGTACTTTGGGCAGTTTCTCTTCCAGTGTCCAGTCTTACCGCAATGGAAGCAGGTGCCTTCTTTTGCTATGCCTCCACTAGGCTTAAAAGCAGAAACAATGGGTTTGGGTTTTGTCGCATCCGTGAAAAACAACCGGCGGGCTAAAACAAAACAAACAGAGCCGCCACCGTGCGTTATTTATCCCAAAGAGGGAAAGGAAACGCTCGAAGTAAACCTGGAAAAGACATGGTCTTGTGACCAAAGAGAGATGGGATCGGGAGTCGGTTACACAAGGGAAAGGTATTAGCACCCCTCACGTCCGTCGTACTCGACGGGATCCACGCTCAAAAGAATAGAAGAAAGGTTGCTAAACACTGCTCAAAAGAATGCACACACACACTGGAAATAACACAGGTGGGAGAAGAGGGGAAAGGGCTCGCTAGGATATCGCATCCTATGCCTACGTATCTCATCTGGAATGAGAATCAGAGCTACCGTAGTTCGGCTCACGCACGTCAAACAAAACACACACGGGAAACCAACTGCCAATCATTGGACTTAAGTCAGACTCCACACAAACCGGCAAACATGGAAACCGAATGTCAATCGCTGGACTTACATCAGACTCCGAACCAACAAACACACACACGAAACCAACTGCCAATCGCTGGACTTACGTCAGACTCCAGACAAGCAAACACCAATAGGATACGGACTGCCAACCGCTGGTCTTACATCCATATCCTAACACCCACAAGAAGGTTAACAACCAAACAAGTCAATAGGGAGTCTGGAACTCGAGCCTAATAACTGTCAAGCAAACACACTCAAAAAGAAAAAGGGTGCCCGGAGAGATCTCGTACGATCTCCTGCCTACGTACCTCATCTGGTATGAGGATCAGGGCAACGTAGTTCCCCTTAACAGGGGAGAAACTTCTAACCTAACCAGAGACTGGGAAATGACAAACTAGAAGGGAGCCTGACTCGAGCCTAATAGTTATCATGCAATCCACAATGGTCCTAGGTTAAGGTTTCTATCTAACTTGCACAGGCAGCAAGCTATCCTAAACAGCATAGGCAAAGCAAACATACACATAATTAGCACACACTATATACAAATAAAGTGGGCTCACACAAGGTTAGGCTGTGAAACACAAGCCAACTGGAATCGGGTGTAGTTAGCTCTTAACCCTAACATTGAGAGTTAGGGTGAAGCAGATGAAATGGGAAGTGAGGGTAAGACCTCACAGCTCTTATCCCTGGCCTGGGAGAGCTTCAGACAAATGAAAGTGTGGGAGTTCAGAAAGTTGGAACTCTTCTCCACATATGACTGACACAACAAAGATCTTGGGTTAATATCCACAATGCATCAACACAAGGTGTGTGAGCAAAGTGGATGACATACTGAATAGCAGGAGATGGATTGCACATCTCTTTTATCTGCCAATTGCCTCATAGAGGTCTTTTCCTGCTTGGCACAAAGATAAACATTCACAAGCATTGCCTCTTAAGGAGGGCTTCAGACAGGTGCCTGCCCAAGTAACAGGACAGGTCTTCCAGACTACATGAAGTCAGAGAGTTATACCTATGTGGTTAAGCAACCAAGCAATAGCAAGTTCAAATTGAACTTAAGCAACTTATGTACCTGTGGAAACATCACACCAATCAGTTCCACTATACAGACAAACAGACAACCATGAATATCAAACAGTCAAACCCAATGAGCAAAGGCATAAGCCAACAATTCAAACTCAAGTGAGTTAACAATCCTACAAAACACACAAGGTTAGTAGCCAAAAGCAAACATCAAATGCTCAAGTGAGGTAGCATCATGAACCATATAACCTGGATGTTCAACCTGAAACCAAAGCTCAAAGATGAGACAAACCACTAGGTCAAGGCCTAGGGTCAAAGAGGGAGAAAAAATTCAAAACAGAACATGAAAATTTACATGAATCAACTTCAATCAATTAAGAACATCATCCAAAAGGTCTCATCCCAATATCAATTACCAATTTCATTTCATGAACCAAACATGGCAAGGTATGCACATTGTAACCACATTGTGACATCAGAATGAACAAATGCACAATAATTCAAAAATGGTTCAAATAATTCTGGCAAAAATCATGGGTAAACAGAACACACAACATGATCATCACACAAAAAATTATAGCATTTAGACAACATTAGGCATGGTAATCAAATTGCATAAGCCAAGGCAAGCACAATCAAGCACATATGTGACACAATTTGGTACACCAACTTAGCACAAGCCTAAAACAGAAATGCAACATGATAAAAACCTCAAACCAAAGCCAAAAAACCATTCAATATGTCTAGAAGTAGTGTTCAAAATTTCACATCCATTGGATAAACCACAAGCATTTCACAATCACATGAAGATCAAGACACTTCGAAAGCTCAAAAATGATTATCCAGAATGAAAAATCTCATTAAAATCAGAAATCAATCCAAAAATTCCACAAAAAATCATGAGCATTCACAAAATGCATATCAAGCATCATACAAAACATCAAGACATTTTGAATTCATTTGGCATGGTAAATGCATCAATCAAATTGGACAAGCAAAGGTGTGACACAAATTGTCACACCTATCTTAGAAAAATCATAAGTCAGCAATGGCAATTGATAAAAATGCAAACTCAACACCAAAATGTCCAGCAAGATGTCTAATTTCATCATGTAAAATTTCATGAGCATTGGATTAAAATTGAGCATTTCACAAATGTATGATCAAGGCAATGTCAAGAATGGACATGTATACACAAACCCTAGCACCAAAAATAAACCAGCCATGCACAATTTGCAAAATAATATTATAAAAAAACTAGACAAAAAATGTGACCTAATTCAAAAACCCACACAATTTTTGGATCATTATTCCATTTGTTATGATTTTATGAAGTTGAAGAAAAAATAAAAAAAAGCATGTGGAGCATATATGAACATGGCATGGAATAAAGGAAAATCAAAGAAGCATTTAACTAAAGTTGCATCGGCCGGATTCGAACCATGTAGCATTTTGAAATTAGAATTGGCACGCTGCATGGAAATGGCATGCAGCCAATCACAGCGCAGCCCTAGCGCACCACAAGGAGAACGGTTCAAAACCGTGGCCTAAGGTCCTGTAATCATCTTCTTCAACAGAACACGCCATGAACAGTGACCTCCAACAATCATCAAGAACTTTTGTTCCAGTTTTCAAAAACAAGTATATATTCATGTAGCACACACATCATAGACCACGAATCAAGCATTAATTAGGCATGGATCATCATAAATCGAAGGGATCGAGCAAATCAAGAATTCAACATCAAACTTTAAATCATCGAAACTAAGTGAATATGGCATGGTTTTTAGTGATTTAAAGCTCAACATGATCACAACAGAGAGATCTACAACAATATATCAACAATTTCATGAATTAAAGAGGTCGAATTTGTGACCTCTTGATGAACAGCTTGGTGAAATCACGTGTTCCTGGCCGTGCAATGCTTCAATCTTCCTCTAGCAAGCTTGTACAAGTGTTTGGATGAATGCTTGAGATTCAATTGTCCTTGATTCAACCGAATTTGGATTTCACCATTGATGAGCTTCAAGCTTGAGCTGCTTCAATTATGCACGAATTCACTTGGATCTTGGTTCAAACATGCTCCATGATGATACTAGATGATGAATTAGGCAAGGAAATATGGTTTGATTTGAAGAAATTTGAAGAAAAAATGAGAGAAAGTTTGAGAGAAATTTTGAGATTCTAGATCCAAACTTGGGAAAATGTGATGAATTCTGTTATGATTTGTGTTATATATGCTTCACTAATCATGTTTAATTAACCTTAACCAAGTGCTAATGAAAATTAATTAAGTTTGGAGGTGTTTTGCAAAATTGATCTTTCACCCTTATGCATGGACCTGGCATGTGAACAGTACGAATTTGGGATTGAAATGCACTCAAAATATCATTTTAAAGCCAATGGAAGTGGTACCATGTTCAAATAATGCACACATTTCAAATTCCATTTTCCCTCCAAAAATCAATTGAAGTTTCAAATATTTATGTGAATGTAATGCATGCCATGTAATGCCAAATTTGGAAACTAGAGGTTAAAAAAAGAATGATGCAAAAAGAGCCACTTGATTTGGAATTTTGGTTTGAAAGTTATGCCCCTTTGAAGTTCAATGTTCACTTGGCCAAGTTTGATCCATATCTCCTTAACCACACATGAGAAATTGATGATCTTAGACTTTTTAGAAATGGGAGAGAAAGATCTACAACTTTCATGTTTAACAAAATTCCATTTGAAGCTTTCTTGATGATGTAAAGTTGAGTTGAAAACCTTTCCATTTTTGGCAATTTCAAATTACAGGTCACTTTCTATTTTTGGAAAGTTTTGTCCTGACTCTATTTACTTCAATATTGATGTTTGAAATGTCAAATGAGACTTGTTTGAACATGAATGAAGTATTTCTAGCCATTTCCCACCTCCAAATCCAACAGTTGACTTGTGGTTGACTTTTGTTGACTGATAGATGACTTGGCCATGCACAGATGAATTTGAACCTCAATCTCCTGATGAAATGGCTCCAAAATGAAACCCTAGTTTATACAAGCTCTATAAAACCATGTAATGATCCCCATCTTAATGAAGACCTCATCTCCTTGAAAAACCCTGACTGGCATAATTCAACTGATTAGGGTTGACCAGAGGTCAAAACCCTAATCCAAGAAATCTGATCAGAAATAATGAACCTTGATGATGATGATAAGACCATGATGATGGTGATGTAACACTTCAACCAAGATAATACCCAATCTCCTTGAGGAACTAAGAACCTTAATTTAAGCACAAACCTTCAGATGATTAGTGATCAATTCATGAGACCCTCAGGCTTGCATCTCTTAACCTCTCCATCTTCTGAGAAAGACTTAGAAGGATGACTTGCTTATTGTTTCCACATGATATGCAACGATGTAATGCCTAATGTCCTAAAAGATGAAATACAATATGCTAAGCTAGTCCCAAGAGAGGAGGGCAAATTTTGAGGTGTTACAGCTGCCCCTATTCAATCCACTGTGAACCTGTCGATATGAACAGCCTCAGCTTTCAGATGATCAGGGTGAAGAGTGATTGAATACCAAGAACAGATGAACAATTTGCACTCTGATGGGAAATAATTAACAATGCCTGTCAGAATCGGCAAAGAAGCAATCTCGAAAGAAGAATCCGTCTAGCACGGAAAAAGTCGGCCTGAATACCGGACAAAAATATTGACCCGTATACCAAAATAAATGGTAACACAGGAATAACCATGGCCTGAATGCCGCTCATCAGTCTGAATACTGAGCATCATAGTATGAGAGTATTAACATTATCGGTCTGATTACCGAGAGATTGGCCTGAATGCCCAACAACTGGCCTGAACGCCACTTCGGTCTGAATACCGGAAAGCTGGCCTGAATGCCGCAAGCTGCATCGATCTGAACTTCGGAAGCTTCTTCGATTTGAAAATCGGAAATTGGCCTGAGCGCCCACCTCGGTCTGAATACCGGAAACTGGCCTGAATGCCACAAGTTCTTTGACCTGAACATCGGGAACTTCTTCGATCTGAAAATCAAAAATCGGCCTGAGTGCCACCTCGGTATGAATACCGGAAACTGGCCTGAATGCCACAAGTTCTTCGACATGATCGTCGGAAACTTCTTCGATCTGAACATCGGAAACTGGTCTGAATACCACAAGTTCTTCGACCTGATCGTCGGAAACTTCTTCGATCTGAACATCGGAAACTGGTTTGAATACCACAAGTTCTTCGACCTGATTGTCGGAAACTTCTTCGATCTGACAATCAGAAAATTTGGTCTGAATACCACAAGTTCTTCGACCTGATCGTCGGAAACTTCTTCGATCTGAAAATCGGAAAATTTGGTCTGAACCCACCTCGGCCTGATCGCCGGAAACTGGCCTGAATGCCACCTCGGTCTGAATACCGAAAAACTCGTCATGCCTGTCAGCATCGGCAGAAAGGAACAGTGATACATGAGACGGAACGCGTGCCAACGACCCATGCTGGGGATAACAAGCCACGAACCGGCCATTCTCTATTCAACCTTATCCAACGAACACTTTGCGTTTAGCTGGGGATTATCTCTTTTCTTTTACTTTACTTTTTGTTCTTTTCTAGGACCCCGAAACTTCTTTGATTATCATTTCCAACTCCACCTGACAAAAATCCTTCCTCCAATATCGCACTACTAGGGAATACTGTTGATTAAAATCACGATGCCAAACTCCTCGGAGTAACATCTTCACCTTCTGGCGAAACCACCTCTCCAACAATAACCACGGCTTGAGACTAGCTTATGCTTGCAATGCTGATGCATGATATTCTTTAGCGTAATGCTCCATAATCATGGAAATGCTATGTGATTTATTATGCAATATGTTATGCTTATCTACATGATGCATGCATAAAAAGTATCCCCCCTCAAGGGGCTCTTCTGGGGAGCTCGAGGCACTCTGCTGAGGAACTCGCCAACACCCCGATCTCCACCCTGCTGGGGAATAACACTGCTGCTGGGAAATAGGCCACCCTCACCAAGGATGACCTCCTCTACGCCTGATCCGCTTGGGGACTTCGCTGGGGAAAGAACCACCAACGCACTCTGTGGGGATAACAACAGTCTCTGACTTGCTGGGGATATTACAATCCCGACTTGGCTTGGAGAAACCCCTACCAAGAATACCTCCACTGGGAAATAGCAATCTTCAGGCCTGGCTGCTGAGGAAACACCAATATAAAACCTGCTGGGGAGATAACCATCCCGACCCTGCTAGGGAAACACAAACCTTGAATCTGCTGAGGAGGTAACAATCCCAACTCTGCTTGGGGAAACCGGGAAAGTCTGGTACTAAACACCCGTCGACTCATCGAACCATGGCATTCACCATCCAAATCCACTGTCAGCTTTCCAATTTTGAGAACTCCCAGACTCGTCTGGACTTTTCTGATTCATCCCCTTGTATTCTCGACTACTCCGCACTCTACGAAGAGCGAACTCCTTGGATTTATACAGACTTTCCAATCTCAGACTTTGAAGAGTCTTCTTGATTAATTCTCAAGGATCGTCGTACGTCTCTCGTCGTCTTATCACCATTTCTCCATCCATTCGTCCCTGATTGGACTCTGCGGGGATCTTTCGTCAAAAGCTTCCACATCACCACCTGCAAGTGAGTGAAAATATCTAACAGTACCTGCAAACGAGATCGTTAGATAAAAACGTGCCCCAGGCATGTCGAGATTCAACACTTGGGTCACTCAACCTTCCAAATAATATTTCAAGTTTCAATCTTATAAACATGCATTGGAAGGGACCTGTATGTCTTAAAATGCAAAGTTCTTTATCACAAACAATTGGATGTTTTTGCAATCAAAGCGGTAATGAAAACAAAAACAAAATTATTTGACTGAATATGCATTTTATTGATTGAAAAAGTGTGGCTCATAACCGAGCAATACAAAGGAAGCAATTCCTGAAAAGAGGTAATTGCGCACAAACGGAAAAATCTATCCTAATGGCAATGTGAAACCGCGATCTGATCGAGTTCCAACTCGGTTACACCCCATATGTCCTCAGACTTTCCGTGCTTTCTGCCTTCTGAACGAGACGTTTCCGACTGATCCCTACCGGGGATTATCCTGGTGCCTTAAGCAAAGCGCAAACGATCATTCCAGACGCAGTTGTTCGTTTCAATCCCTCTTTTGCCTGGACCGCCCTTTCGGGTTTTCAGTCCACCGGGATACCCTTTTTTGCCCAAGTCGCCCTTTCAGGTTTTCGACTTGCCGGGTGTACAGTTTTTCATTTTTATCCCTAATTTTTGCCCGAACCTTTTTCATCATCATTTTTTTGGTTCGCCGGGATGCCCGTTTTTGCCTGGACTATTTTATTCTTTTCGTCCAGCGGGTCTCTTTATACGAAGTATTTTTTAACTGCGTCCGTATTCACAGGGGATGGAAAATCCTCACCATCCATGGTCGTTAACAACAAGGCTCCGCCAGAGAAAACCTTTTTGACCACAAATGGACCTTCATAATTGGGTGTCCACTTGCCCCGACGATCGTTTTGAGGAGAAAGGATCCTTTTCAGCACCATATCACCTACGTGATACACACGAGGTCGCACCTTTCGGTCAAAAGCACGCTTCATCCTTTGCTGGTACAACTGCCCATGACAAATGGCCGCCAGCCTCTTTTCCTCAATCAGGCTCAACTCTTCATATCGAGTCCTTACCCATTCAGCCCCTTGCAACTTTACGTCCATCAGGACTCTCAAAGAGGGAATTTGAACCTCAACCGGTAGCACGGCTTCCATTCCATACACCAACGAGAAAGGCGTTGCCCCAGTAGAAGTACGCACCGAAGTTCGATACCCATGCAATGCAAATGGCAACATCTCATGCCAATCCTTGTAGGTCACAACCATCTTCTGCACAATTTTCTTAATATTCTTATTAGCTGCCTCAACCGCCTCATTCATCTTCGGACGATAAGGAGAAGAATTGTGATACTCAATCTTGAATTCCCGGCACAGCTCTGCCATCATCTTGTTGTTCAAATTAGAACCATTATCAGTAATGATTCTTTCGGGAACCCCATATCTGCAAATGATGTCTCTCTTGAGAAATCTGGCGACGACCTACTTTGTCACGCTCGTATAAGAGGCTGCTTCCACCCACTCTATGAAGTAATCGATAGCCACTAATATGAACCGGTGCCCATTCGAAGCCGTAGGCTCAATCTTCCCAATCATATCGATGCCCCACATAGCGAACGGCCACGGAGACGACATCAAACTCAACGGATTTGGAGGCACGTGCACCTTGTTAGCATAAATCTGGCATTTATGACACTTCCGCACGAAATTGAAACATTGGGCCTCCATTGTCATCCAATAATAACCTGCCCTCAGCAGCTTCTTCACCATTGCATTCCCACTGGCATGGGTACCAAACAACCCCTCGTGAACCTCTTTCATCAACTGGCTTGCTTCTCTGTCATCAACACATCTGAGCAAGACCCAATCAAATTTCTCTTGTACAGAACCCCATCCTTATTCAAGTAGAACACCATAGCTAACCTCCGCAGAGTCTTTCGGTCCTTCTTGGATGCTCCTTCAGGATACTCTTGGGTCTCCATATAGCGCTTGATATCATAATACCACGGCTTCTCATCGTCAGGCGCTGTGTCAACAGCAAACACATAAGCCGGTCTATCCAGACGTCCCACCTCAACACTGGGGAACTGATTCCACCACTGCACCTTAATCAAGGCGTCCAGAGTAGCCAAAGCATCTGCCAAAGGATTCTCTTCTCTAGGCACATGATGCAATTCCACCTTGGTGAAAAACATCAACAATCTCCTCGTATAATCCCGGTATGTGTCATACCCCAAAAATTACCCATCATTTTTCCTAAAAAAAAAAAAAAAAAAAAAAAAAAAAAAAAAAAACGAAAAAAACAAAAAAAAAAAAAAAAAAAAAAAAAAAAAAAAAAAAAAATTTAATTAATTAATTAATTATTAATTATTAATTAATTAATTAATTAATTAATAATTAATTATTAAATAATTAATAATAAATAAATAAAATATAACAAATTATTTTGGACTTGGGTCTCCCTCATTCCAAGCCCATTACCCACGAAATTAGTCTATAAATACTGAAGTTTCAGTAGGGGAGTTACACTTGGAGTTTACACTGGGAGATTTACTGGAGAAAGAAGGAAGAGAAGCAAAACACTCTGAGGTTTCCTTGGAACAAAACCTTGAGGAAAAAGAAAGAGAGAGAACAGAGAAGGACGGATAGAAACTTTGGCATAGGAACCCTGCCTACCCGGAGAATTCAGAGTAAAGAAACCCTGAAGGCAGCCCATCTGCACCGAAGCCATCGCCGTCCAATTCCCGCTGCCTAACTTATTCCGATACTACAAGTGGTCAATCCCTTCAACCTTGAATTGGCAAACAGGTTTGCGTATCTCTATTGTTTATACTTTCAATTGGCCATATCTACATATATAATGCATCATGATTAAATGTTGATATATAATTTGCTTTCGTATGGGAATTTAAATATGCCTGAATACCCTGAATGTTTGATCATGTTATTCCTGTGATAAAATGCCATAAAATTCAAAGTTCCTAACGTGGGGCTGTTTTCAAATTCAAAATCCGTGGCCGCTCGCTAGGCGAGCCTGGGGCGAGTATTCGCCTGGCCTTCGCTAGGCGAGGCAGAGGCGAACGAGACAGTAGCTGACTTTTCTATTTTTTTTTTATTTTTATGTTTTATCATAGCCATGCATTATTCATCCTATCCTATTTATTGTTGTGATATTTCTCCGGTGTAATCTTCGATTGCACCCTGATTTGGTGTTCTGACATGTTTCTTTTTTTTTGAGTTTCGTAAAGGTTCACATATCCCAGGAAAAGGTTATTGGCTAGGTATTCCACTTTATTTGTGGGATACCCTTGTGGAGTTTCACCCTAAATTAATTTTTAATGTATTAATTTCTAATGTATTAATTTTGTAATATATTATTTTTAATAATTTTAATGTGGAGTTTCATCCTAATTATATAATTAATTGTAAAACTTTGCCTTTGAATAAGTGATCTTGGACCTCTCTTTGTTGCCTTACGATTACGATATTACGGTCATGTCCCGCGAACGTGGGGATACCCTTAGCAAAGACCCTTCGGTTAAATCATCATAAAATAAATTATAGTCCCTCGGATGTTGCCTTCGAATATACAACCATATCACCTACGTGATACACACGAGGTCGCACCTTTCGGTCAAAAGCACGCTTCATCCTTTGCTGGTACAACTGCCCATGACAAATGGCCGCCAGCCTCTTTTCCTCAATCAGGCTCAACTCTTCATATCGAGTCCTTACCCATTCAGCCCCTTGCAACTTTACGTCCATCAGGACTCTCAAAGAGGGAATTTGAACCTCAACCGGTAGCACGGCTTCCATTCCATACACCAACGAGAAAGGCGTTGCCCCAGTAGAAGTACGCACCGAAGTTCGATACCCATGCAATGCAAATGGCAACATCTCATGCCAATCCTTGTAGGTCACAACCATCTTCTGCACAATTTTCTTAATATTCTTATTAGACTGCCTCAACCGCCTCATTCATCTTCGGACGATAAGGAGAAGAATTGTGATACTCAATCTTGAATTCCCGGCACAGCTCTGCCATCATCTTGTTGTTCAAATTAGAACCATTATCAGTAATGATTCTTTCGGGAACCCCATATCTGCAAATGATGTCTCTCTTGAGAAATCTGGCGACGACCTACTTTGTCACGCTCGTATAAGAGGCTGCTTCCACCCACTCTATGAAGTAATCGATAGCCACTAATATGAACCGGTGCCCATTCGAAGCCGTAGGCTCAATCTTCCCAATCATATCGATGCCCCACATAGCGAACGGCCACGGAGACGACATCAAACTCAACGGATTTGGAGGCACGTGCACCTTGTTAGCATAAATCTGGCATTTATGACACTTCCGCACGAAATTGAAACATTGGGCCTCCATTGTCATCCAATAATAACCTGCCCTCAGCAGCTTCTTCACCATTGCATTCCCACTGGCATGGGTACCAAACAACCCCTCGTGAACCTCTTTCATCAACTGGCTTGCTTCTCTGTCATCAACACATCTGAGCAAGACCCAATCAAAATTTCTCTTGTACAGAACCCCATCCTTATTCAAGTAGAACACCATAGCTAACCTCCGCAGAGTCTTTCGGTCCTTCTTGGATGCTCCTTCAGGATACTCTTGGGTCTCCATATAGCGCTTGATATCATAATACCACGGCTTCTCATCGTCAGGCGCTGTGTCAACAGCAAACACATAAGCCGGTCTATCCAGACGTCCCACCTCAACACTGGGGAACTGATTCCACCACTGCACCTTAATCAAGGCGTCCAGAGTAGCCAAAGCATCTGCCAAAGGATTCTCTTCTCTAGGCACATGATGCAATTCCACCTTGGTGAAAAACATCAACAATCTCCTCGTATAATCCCGGTATGTGTCATACCCCAAAAATTACCCATCATTTTTCCTAAAAAAAAAAAAAAAAAAAAAAAAAAAAAAAAAAAAAAAAAAAAAAAAAAAAAAAAACAAAAAAAAAAAAAAAAAAAAAACAAAAAAAAAAAAAAAAAAAATTAATTAATTAATTAATTAATTATTAATAATTAATTAATTAATTAATATTAATTAATTAATTAAATAATTAAAATAAATAAATAAATAAAATATAACAAATTATTTTGGACTTGGGTCTCCCTCATTCCAAGCCCATTACCCACGAAATTAGTCTATAAATACTGAAGTTTCAGTAGGGGAGTTACACTTGGAGTTTACACTGGGAGATTTACTGGAGAAAGAAGGAAGAGAAGCAAAACACTCTGAGGTTTCCTTGGAACAAAACCTTGAGGAAAAAGAAAGAGAGAGAACAGAGAAGGACGGATAGAAACTTTGGCATAGGAACCCTGCCTACCCGGAGAATTCAGAGTAAAGAAACCCTGAAGGCAGCCCATCTGCACCGAAGCCATCGCCGTCCAATTCCCGCTGCCTAACTTATTCCGATACTACAAGTGGTCAATCCCTTCAACCTTGAATTGGCAAACAGGTTTGCGTATCTCTATTGTTTATACTTTCAATTGGCCATATCTACATATATAATGCATCATGATTAAATGTTGATATATAATTTGCTTTCGTATGGGAATTTAAATATGCCTGAATACCCTGAATGTTTGATCATGTTATTCCTGTGATAAAATGCCATAAAATTCAAAGTTCCTAACGTGGGGCTGTTTTCAAATTCAAAATCCGTGGCCGCTCGCTAGGCGAGCCTGGGGCGAGTATTCGCCTGGCCTTCGCTAGGCGAGGCAGAGGCGAACGAGACAGTAGCTGACTTTTCTATTTTTTTTTTATTTTATGTTTTATCATAGCCATGCATTATTCATCCTATCCTATTTATTGTTGTGATATTTCTCCGGTGTAATCTTCGATTGCACCCTGATTTGGTGTTCTGACATGTTTCTTTTTTTTTGAGTTTCGTAAAGGTTCACATATCCCAGGAAAAGGTTATTGGCTAGGTATTCCACTTTATTTGTGGGATACCCTTGTGGAGTTTCACCCTAAATTAATTTTTAATGTATTAATTTCTAATGTATTAATTTTGTAATATATTATTTTTAATAATTTTAATGTGGAGTTTCATCCTAATTATATAATTAATTGTAAAACTTTGCCTTTGAATAAGTGATCTTGGACCTCTCTTTGTTGCCTTACGATTACGATATTACGGTCATGTCCCGCGAACGTGGGGATACCCTTAGCAAAGACCCTTCGGTTAAATCATCATAAAATAAATTATAGTCCCTCGGATGTTGCCTTCGAATATACAACTTTGTCCCTCGATGACCCTCCGATGTTGCCTACGGTTAAAAGATGATAGTCCCTTCGAATGCTAAGATATCCTCGTAACTGTTGCCTTCAATGACCTATCGATGACCCTACGATGACCCTTAAACATCCAAAGGATAAAACTACTTATTTCTCAATAATAAGGACAGTTTTACCCTCATAAGGATAGGAAATGCTCATAAAGACCTTGGGTCGGTATAACTCTTAATTGTTGGCTCACAATCTAAAAACAATTTTCACACCTCACACCTTTCAAAATATCTTTAGAAAATCACCACTTGGTATATATTCATACTAGAATCATTACCGAGTTATATTTTTCTAAACAATTTCCAAAACTAAACGGGATAACCACTTTGTATACATTCATACAAGAATCATTACAAAGTTAAATTCTCTTTTCAAAACAATTTTCCAAACAATTCACAAACACTTTTTTAGACAAAAATAATATAAGTGATCGAGCAATTAAGAGCCCATGGATAACCATGGATACAAAGGGTGCTAACACCTTCCCTTTGTATAATGTACCTCCCGAACCCAAAATCTAAATTAAGGTCTTTCCTGTTCTTTTCCACCTTTCCTTATTGGATAAAAGAAAAGTCGGTGGCGACTCTTGCTAACCGCGACATTGCGATAAAAAACACAAAAAGTCCAGTTCACCGTATGACAGAACTGGCGACTCTGCTGGGGATGCTTAAAAAGAGAGGTTACCTTAAAAACAAGATCACTTATTCAATTTGTCTGATTTATTTTTAAGGGATTGCTTGGGTATGTTATGCTTGAGTGAAAGATCCTACACCCGGATCTAGTGTACCTTAGGTAAGTAGCAAGAGATCATCGCGACTGTCCGGCGTATACTGGAATGGTCAAAATGATGGCTACGGTTAATGTGGCACTTTGGATGTCCTGATGTTCCTCATGTTAGTTGAGGAAATATTTGGCATTCGCGTGGTGTCATAAAAGCATTAACCAGACCTTTAGAACCCTAATTGACTCATCCTGGCCATTAGAAAGTAGTGAGATAACTGGCTTCGGTTCCGACTGGAGTTGGTTGAGACTCGATACTACACTCTTTGAGATTGGACTTTAGGGAAGCTTCGGTCAACCACTTGGTGTTGCACTGAAGTGGACTTAAGGAAAGGTCAATGATTTGAGATCCTTCTAGAACCCGGTTACTATTCTAAGACAGGTTGAACCAACCAAACTTCAGTGGGGAGGGTATTTACCTATGGAACTCACGCAAGCCTTAAAACCTAGGAATGATTGTTGTGTGACTTGCTTGTGCTTGTTATTTATCTAACAACATGACATCATAACAACATAACATCATAACATCATGGCATTGTACTAACCATTTCAAGGATTTAGGGATTTAACTCTGCTAAAAAAAAAAACAGAAAAAACAAAACAAAAGCAAAAACAAAAGAGAAAAGAAAAAAAAAAAGCTCTTTTTGTTAGTTTATGCAAAGTTAAATCCCGAAAGTCCTTGAAAACATTTCATACATTGCATTGCATCGCATAACAGGTATTCTAAAGGATCAGTGTTCTCACGATTTTCCTATCAAACAGATTCCAGCAGATTCAAACAGATTGAACAATGGCTCTCGAACAAACTGTCAAAGATCTCCAGGCCCAGAATGCTCAATTCCAGGAAATGATGCTGAGCTTATCTAAGGGGCAGGAAGAACTGAAAGCTCTTTTGATGGAGAAGAAGAAGGACCAGAAACCTGTGGGTTACATCAACCCGGGGAGAAGGCTTAAGGGACAGGTTACAGGAGTCAAGATTAAAATTCCGAAGGATTCAGAAGAAGAGACCGAGAATGATTCGGAAGATGAGAATCCTAATCTCGTCAATTCTGAGGACGACGATGAAGATTATGAACATGAACAGTACTCTCCGAAGGATGATAAGTACAAGTTGCTGGAAGAACGTATGCTAGCTATGGAGGGGCAGAAAGTGCCCGGTCTGGATTTCGAAAACTTGGGTCTGGTCTCTGATGTGGTCATTCCCCGCAAATTCAAGGTTCCCATTTTCACTAAGTATGATGGTGCCTCTTGTCCTCAGATGCATCTAAGGGCTTATGTGAGAAAGATTCAGCCGCACACTACTGATAAGAAACTGTGGATCCATTTCTTCCAAGAGAGTCTGTCTGGCACACAGTTAGAGTGGTATTATCAGCTTGAGAGCTCTAACATCCGCACATGGACTGATTTAGCAACAGCTTTCTACAAGCACTACCAGTATAATTCTGAGTTAGCGCCTACTCGGCTACAGCTACAAAATATGACTATGGGCTCTAAAGAAAGTTTCAAAGAATATGCTCAAAAGTGGAGAGATTTGGCTGGCAGAGTCAAACCCCCTATGACTGATCGAGAGTTAGTGGACATGTTCATGGGTACACTGACTGGCCCATTCTACAGCCATCTACTGGGAAGTTCCTCGTCAGTTTTCACTGAACTTATCTTGACAGGTGAACGGGTTGAAAGCGGCATTCGAAGTGGAAAGATACAGGCAGCTACTTCTACAAGCATCAAAAAGTCCTATCAGGGAAAGAGTGAATCAAATGCTGTGTACAGTGAGAGGAAGCATAACAAGAAGAATCGTGACCATACTGTTGGGGCAGTTACAATTGCCGCACCGCCATCTCAGAACTTCCAACACAGACAAGACAGGTCGAGAAGACAGTTTACCAAGATCAATATGACTTTAACCCAAGCACTGCAGAGTATGTTAAAGGCCAATTTGATTACCCTCAGAGGCCCTCCTGCAAATCCCAACACTACTTCTCCTCGTTATAATCCCAACGCCAGGTGTGCCTATCACTCCGATAGCCCCGGGCATGATACGAATGATTGCTGGTTGTTGAAGAACAAGATTCAGGATATGATCGACGCTGGAGAAATTGAATTTGATCCTCCGGCGACCCCCAATGTCATCACAGCACCTATGCCTAATCATGACCAGAATGTTAATGTTGTGGACGACAATTCTCACGTTACTGACGTTGCTGATTTAGCATCTCCTCTCCTGATCGTTAAGAAGAATTTATTGCAAGCTGGTTTATTTCCAGGTTGTGCTGAAGATTGCGATCTCTGTGTACTCCGACCCAATGATTGTTTGAAGTTGAAGAACGGCATTCAACGGCTGATGGATGATCGTACAATTCTATTTGAAAGGGTTCCTAAGGTGGACAACTCTATTGAAGAGGTATCTGTGATTGCTAGGTCCAAAGCTCCAGTGAAGATTACCGCTACTAGAGTGCCTGTGAAGATTACCGCTGAGCCCAAAGTGGCTCCCCTGATTATTACCGCACCTGGCCCCGTGCCATATTCCTCCAGCAAAGCTATTCCGTGGAACTATGGAGGCGACGTTTACATCCATGGCATAAAGCAAGTTGGTAGTTCTGCTAATCCTAATGATATTGTGGGGACTAGTAAAGTTACTCGAAGTGGAAGGATCTACTCCCCAGAAATCTCACCTCCCGCTCCCGAAATTCGAGGAAAAAGACCAGTCAATCCTCCTCAGTCAGAGACATCGGTCGAAGTTACTTCTGAAGATGTTGCCAAACAGGAAATGGAAGAGATGCTGAAAATCATCCGTAAGAGCGATTTTGATGTAGTGGAACAATTGGGGCATACTCCGTCTAAAATCTCAATGTTGTCCTTGTTATTATCCTCTGAATCCCATGCCAATGCATTGATGAAATTCTTGAAGACCGCTCATGTGCCTCAAGAAACATCCGTCGATCAATTCGAACATTATGTTGCTAATTTGACTGTTGACAATGGCCTAGGCTTTTCCGATGCTGACCTGACGCCAGCAGGAAAGAATCACAATAAAGCTCTGCATATCTCCATCGAGTGTGAGGGGATCACCCTGGCTCACGTGTTGATCGACAACGGCTCTTCCTTGAATGTGCTCCCGAAAGCTGTACTCGATAAATTTGACTACAAAGGCATTGAACTGAAACCTAGTGATGTTGTGGTGCGTGCTTACGATGGTGCGAAGAGTGTTGTCTATGGTGAAGTGGTTCTCCCTATCAAGATAGGACCTCAAGTCTTCAACACTACCTTTCACGTGATGGACATTCGTCCCGCCTACTCCTGCTTGTTGGGGCGCCCTTGGATCCATGGGGCAGGTGCGGTTGCTTCGTCGCTTCACCAAAAGCTGAAGTATCCAATAGCAGGCATGGTTGTCACTGTATGTGGAGAAGAAGAGTATATTGTCAGTAGTGTGCAAGCCTTCAAATACGTCGAGATGGATGGTGAATTCTTTGAGACTCCTTCTCAGTCATTTGAAGTGGTTCCTCCACCCAGTCCTGTCCTTAAGCCAACTCCCCTTGTGCCCAAGGTTGTTCGTGCTCCCCCTGTCATGATCTCTCTGAAAGATGCTCAAGCCGCGATTGAAAATGGTGATCGTGCTGGTTGGGGTCAACTGATCAATGTACCGTACAAGTCTGATAAGGCTGGCCTGGGGTTTAACTCTGGAAAGATAGTCAAAAATCAGATTAATGCTATGGAAGATGCTGATAGTGATTGCGACTTGGATAGCTGGATTTTCCCAACAATTGGTGACGGACTCAACAATTGGAAGACTGAAGACATTATCCCGATTTCCTTTAGTCAGGAGTAATTGTTATTGTTTATTCTAGAATTGCAAATTTTAATTTTCTTTTACAATCAAACTTCTTAAAGCATTGTGTCTATGCCCGAGGCACAATGGCTAATTTGTTAGGGGTTTGTCATTTTCATAAGCATATTCATATTCAATAGATCAATGGACTTTTTGCATTCAAATATTGCGCTCTTTATCTTTCCTGTCATTTTTCAAACAAGCTATGTTTCTTGCACACACTCACGTAACAATTTGCCGATCCATATCCACTCTGGATCCTGTTGGTAATGACTCTGCTACTGTTCATTATGACTTTGAAAATCCGATCTACCAAGCCGAGGATGGAAGCGAGGAAGATTGTGAAGTCCCTGGAGAACTTGCCCGACTACTGCAAGAAGAAAAGACTATACAGCCGCATGAGGAATCAATTGAAATTGTAAATCTGGGTACTGAAATAAACAAGAAAGAAGTCAGAGGTTTCTTGGGGCACTCGAATTACATTGCCCGATTCATTCCACACTTGACTGCTACCTGCAAACCCATCTTCAAATTACTGAGACAAAATCAAGAGATGGTATGGAATGATGAATGCCAAGAAGCTTATGACAAAATCAGGAAATATCGCCAAGAACCTCCAGTTCCGATGCCACCAGTTGAAGGAAGACCTTTAATTACGTATTTGACCGTGTTAGAAAATTCAATGAGGTGTGTTGGGGCAACATGACGAGTCTGGTCGAAAAGAGCATGCCATATACTGCCTTAGCAAAAGGTACCGACTGTGAAACAAGATACTCACAGCCCGAGAAAGCTTGCTGTGCTTTGGCCTGGGCTGCTCGCCGACTAAGACAGTATATGTTGAATCATACCACCTTATTGACTTCTAAGATGGATTCTATCAAATACCTATTTGAGAAACCTGCTGTCTCCTGAAAGAGTTGTCACTGACAATGGTACTAATTTGAACAACAAGATGATTACTGAACTCTGCACGCAGTTCAAAATAAAACACCATAACTCTTCTCCGTACCGGCCAAAGATGAACGGCGCCGTGGGGACTGCTAACAATATCAAGAAGGTCATGCAAGAAATGACAGTAACATACAAAGACTGGCATGAGATGTTACCCTTTACTCTTTACGGTTATCGCACTTCAGTGCGCACTACGACAGGGGCAACTCCGTTCTCTTTAGTCTATGGAATGGAAGCCATCTTACTAGTGGAAGTTCAGATTCCCTCTCTAAGAATCATGAAAGAGGCGGGCTTAGATGAAGATGAATGGATTCAGACTCGACTCGATCAGATAAATCTGATTGATGAGAAGAGACTTGCGGCTGTTTGTCATGGGCAGATATATCAGAAATGCATGACCCAGGCATTTAACAAAAGAGTTAAGAGACAGGTGTACCAACTTGGCGACTTGGTGATCAAGCGTATCATTCTACCACAAGCTGACCCCAGAGGCAAATGGACTCCCACATACGAAGGGCCATTTGTAGTTAAGAAGGTATTCTCAGGTGGAGCCATGATACTCGCTACAATGGATGGTGAAGACTTCCCACATCCCGTGAACGCGGACATAGTTAAAAAATACTACGCATAAAAGAGACCCGCTAGATCGACGTATCTAGGCAAAAGTAAGGGCATCCCGGCGAACCAAAAGGGTTCGGGCAAAAATTAGGGATATATAAAAAAAAATGTACACCCGGCAAGTCGAAAACCTGAAAAGGCGGCTTGGGCAAAAAAGGGTATCCTGGTGGACTGAAAACCTGAAAAGGCGGTCCAGGCAAAAATTAGGGATTAAAGCGTATGACTATGTCCCGTTCTCAGTCAACTTTCATCCAAGTTCGAGGGACTGACCAAGCCAATCACTTCTATCCGACAGCAAGGGATGAGATGCTCGAAGACATAATGACAGTAGTAGGCTTAAAATCAATAGGACTTCTTCCACATAGCTTTCTCTTTGTTTTCGACAATTTCCTCTTACTAGGATTTCTGTCTCCTTGTACACAAATTGCCTGTTTATAGGCCTCCTTTCAAAATCAATACAACCCTCTTTCAAAAAAAAGATGCTTTTGTTTTTACTTTTCTGTTTTGGTTGCGTAAATGTCCATTGATTTAATTTGAATTAATATGTGCATTTGAATATGACTGATGTTTACCAAAAATACATGCATAGAATAGCAATAGCAATTACTACCCGACTTCAGGATCAAGGAAAAGGTCTAATCATGCTTCCAATGAATCCGCTACCAATTCTCTTCCCCAGCAAGCCTGTTTTTTTTTTCCCTCAGAAAATGGCAGTATCCCCGGCACAGCCAGTTACTCCCCAACAGAGGTCGGCATCATCAGACAGATTGATCATCTCATCCATCCTCAGCCAAGATCTGTGGAATATTTCTACCATCAGACAGAATCAAGAACCCCCTGCCGAGAAAGGGTCATCGTTACAAATATCTCCAATCAGTAGATGGGGATTTATTTTCCCCAGTAGAGTCCCCAAGCAGAACTTCTCATACGCATAACTCATTCATTACATCCTTTCACAGCATACGCATGCATACAACATTCACATTTATTTTAGCATAACACGAAACATCTCATGCATCATGACATAGCATGAAGCTAACTTTTTCTTTGCAGGTTAATTATCCTCCTGATATAGTCAAAGTAGAAGGTTCATTCAGACAGACACCTTTATCAATCACATTCAAGATTCAGATACATATTTCAAATACAGTTCATGGGAACATTCATTCTGACAACACTTCGATATCCTCCTAACGATGGCATCTCTAAGCCCATCCCAGACATTTATTGCAAGTACAACATATACAGGTTATCAGATACAGCCTAACGTACGGTTCATTCTGATTCAGCCCAACATATGACTTCTTCAGCAACTCCAATGCGGTCTAACGTACGACCCATTTGGACCTTCAAATCCTCAGATGCTGCCTAGCGTACGGTACATTCAGGGATGTAGTCTAGCGTACGACTACTTTCTTTTTCAGATGCAGCCTAACGGACGGCTCATTCTACAACTCGGATACGATCTAACGTACGACCCATTCTGAACTCCAGCAACTCCAATGCGGTCTAACGTACGACCCGTTTGGATCTTACAACCCTCAGATGCTACCTAACGTACGGTACATTTCTGAAGTGTAGTCTGGCGTACGACTACCGCTTTCATCATCAGATGCGGCCTAACAGACGACTCATTCTGCGACTGTCTAACGTACGACCCGTTCGGATGTCCATCCCCTCAGATGCTACCTAACATACGGTACATTTCTGAAGTGTAGTCTAACGTACGACTACCCCTTTCGTCATCAGATTCAGCCTAACGTACGGCTCATTCTGCAACTCAGATACGATCTAGCGTATGGTCCATTCTGATCCTTTATCCCCAACAGCATATGACACACTCCGACTCCCCAGCGAAGTCGGCAGCCTAATGGATGACTCATTATACGGTCTAACGTACGACCCAGTGTGGCACCCATGTCTTCAAATTGGCCTAATATACGACGCGATCTGAAGCTTTCGTCATCAAACCTCCCGGATGACATCTTTAAGCCCATCTCCATCAAGACCAACTGTCGATTCTCAAGTGCAAATTTTTGGGGCATTCTAGTGTTCAATAATCTTCCACCTCCAGACCACGAATGGCATACACGCCATCCTAACTCTCTCGGTTCAAGAATATTGAACAGGGGCAGCTGTCATACCCCAAAAATTACCCATCATATTTCCTAAAAAAAAAAAAAAAAAAAAAAAAAAAAAAAAAAAAAAAAAAAAAAATTTAATTAATTAATTAATTAATTAATTAAATAATTAAAATAAATAAATAAATAAAATATAACAAATTATTTTGGACTTGGGTCTCCCTCATTCCAAGCCCATTACCCACGAAATTAGTCTATAAATACTGAAGTTTCAGTAGGGGAGTTACACTTGGAGTTTACACTGGGAGATTTACTGGAGAAAGAAGGAAGAGAAGCAAAACACTCTGAGGTTTCCTTGGAACAAAACCTTGAGGAAAAAGAAAGAGAGAGAACAGAGAAGGACGGATAGAAACTTTGGCATAGGAACCCTGCCTACCCGGAGAATTCAGAGTAAAGAAACCCTGAAGGCAGCCCATCTGCACCGAAGCCATCGCCGTCCAATTCCCGCTGCCTAACTTATTCCGATACTACAAGTGGTCAATCCCTTCAACCTTGAATTGGCAAACAGGTTTGCGTATCTCTATTGTTTATACTTTCAATTGGCCATATCTACATATATAATGCATCATGATTAAATGTTGATATATAATTTGCTTTCGTATGGGAATTTAAATATGCCTGAATACCCTGAATGTTTGATCATGTTATTCCTGTGATAAAATGCCATAAAATTCAAAGTTCCTAACGTGGGGCTGTTTTCAAATTCAAAATCCGTGGCCGCTCGCTAGCACCTCGCTAGGCGAGCCTGGGGCGAGTATTCGCCTGGCCTTCGCTAGGCGAGGCAGAGGCGAACGAGACAGTAGCTGACTTTTCTATTTTTTTTTTTTTTATGTTTTATCATAGCCATGCATTATTCATCCTATCCTATTTATTGTTGTGATATTTCTCCGGTGTAATCTTCGATTGCACCCTGATTTGGTGTTCTGACATGTTTCTTTTTTTTTGAGTTTCGTAAAGGTTCACATATCCCAGGAAAAGGTTATTGGCTAGGTATTCCACTTTATTTGTGGGATACCCTTGTGGAGTTTCACCCTAAATTAATTTTTAATGTATTAATTTCTAATGTATTAATTTTTTAATATATTATTTTTAATAATTTTAATGTGGAGTTTCATCCTAATTATATAATTAATTGTAAAACTTTGCCTTTGAATAAGTGATCTTGGACCTCTCTTTGTTGCCTTACGATTACGATATTACGGTCATGTCCCGCGAACGTGGGGATACCCTTAGCAAAGACCCTTCGGTTAAATCATCATAAAATAAATTATAGTCCCTCGGATGTTGCCTTCGAATATACAACTTTGTCCCTCGATGACCCTCCGATGTTGCCTACGGTTAAAAGATGATAGTCCCTTCGAATGCTAAGATATCCTCGTAACTGTTGCCTTCAATGACCTATCGATGACCCTACGATGACCCTTAAACATCCAAAGGATAAAACTACTTATTTCTCAATAATAAGGACAGTTTTACCCTCATAAGGATAGGAAATGCTCATAAAGACCTTGGGTCGGTATAACTCTTAATTGTTGGCTCACAATCTAAAAACAATTTTCACACCTCACACCTTTCAAAATATCTTTAGAAAATCACCACTTGGTATATATTCATACTAGAATCATTACCGAGTTATATTTTTCTAAACAATTTCCAAAACTAAACGGGATAACCACTTTGTATACATTCATACAAGAATCATTACAAAGTTAAATTCTCTTTTCAAAACAATTTTCCAAACAATTCACAAACACTTTTTTAGACAAAAATAATATAAGTGATCGAGCAATTAAGAGCCCATGGATAACCATGGATACAAAGGGTGCTAACACCTTCCCTTTGTATAATGTACCTCCCGAACCCAAAATCTAAATTAAGGTCTTTCCTGTTCTTTTCCACCTTTCCTTATTGGATAAAAGAAAAGTCGGTGGCGACTCTTGCTAACCGCGACATTGCGATAAAAAACACAAAAAGTCCAGTTCACCGTATGACAGTATGGAACTAAATGAGACTGATGCGTATACCACTTTCCGTTAATCTGATTCACAACCAAAGCTGAATCTCCATATATAACAAGGTTCTTGATCCTCAACTCAATCGCCTCTTCAATCCCCAATATGCAAGCTTCGTATTCAGCCACGTTGTTGGTGCACTCAAATGTTAGCCGGGCAGCAAAAGGAATGTGGGATCCTTTCGGCGTAACCAAAACAGCACCAACATCGCTACCATTCACGTTAACGGCCCCATCAAACATCAGAATCCATTCGGATTCAGGGTCAGGCCCCTCTTCCGGGATTGGTTCCTCACAATCTTTCGATTTGAGAAACATGATGTCCTCATCAGGGAATTCAAACTTCATCGGTTGATAATCCTCAATAGGTTGCTGGGCGAGGTAATCAGACAATACACTCCCCTTGATTGCCTTCTGAGAGGTATACTGTATATCATATTCAGTCAAAATCATTTGCCACCTCGCAACCCGTCCGGTCAATGCTGGCTTCTCAAAAATATACTTGATTGGATCTATCTTGGAAATCAATAAAGTGGTATGAACCAGCATATACTGCCTCAGTCGGCGAGCAGCCCAAACCAAAGCACAACAAGTTTTCTCGAGCACTGAATATCTTGTTTCACAGTCGGTAAACTTTTTGCTAAGGTAGTATATGGCATGCTCTTTTCGACCAGACTCGTCATGCTGCCCCAATACACACCCCATAGACCCCTCGAGGACCGTCAAGTACAGGATTAACGGTCGTCCCTCCAAAGGAGGCATCAGAATCGGAGGCTCCTGCAAATACTCTTTTATCTTTTCAAATGCCACTTGGTAATCATTATTCCACCTGACCGTTTGATCTTTTCTTAACAACTTGAATATCGGTTCACACGTGGCTGTTAGATGAGATATGAACCGTGAAATGTAGTTCAATCTACCTAAGAAACCACGAACCTCTTTCTCCGTCCTCGGTTCAGGCATTTCTCTTATTGCTTTTACTTTAGCAGGATCAACCTCGATTCCTTTTTCACTTACAATGAACCCCAGCAATTTACCGGACCGCACTCCGAAAGTGCACTTATTCGGATTCAACCTCAGTCTGAACTGTCTCAACCGGTCAAACAACTTGGCCAGATCTACCAAATGCCCCTCTTCTGTCTGGGACTTTGCTATCATGTCATCAACATAGCATTCAATTTCATGATGAATCATATCATGAAACAAAGTCACCATAGCTCTCTGATAAGTAGCACCGGCGTTCTTGAGACCAAATGGCATCACCTTATAACAAAAAGTGCCCCACGGGGTAATGAACGTTGTTTTCTCCATATCATCTGGCGACATTTTGATTTGATTATAGCCAGAAAAGCCATCCATGAAGGAAAACACCGAGAATTGAGCTGTATTATCTACCAACACATCAATGTGAGATAGCGAGAAATCATCCTTCGGGCTAGCTCTATTCAAATCCCGGTAGTCCATACACATTCTCACCTTCCCATCTTTCTTCGGGACTGGCACAATATTCGCGACCCAAGGTGGATAATTAGTGACAGCAAGGAAACCAGCATCCCACTGCTTCTGAACCTCCTCTTTAATTTTCATGGCCATCTCAGGTCGAGTTCTGCGCAACTTCTGCTTCACTGGAGGATAATCTGCTCGCAACGGTAGCTTATGCACAACGATATCGGTATCCAACCCTGGCATATCTTGATAAGACCAGGCGAAGATGTCGACATACTCTTTCAACAAGGCTACCATTCTTCTCTTAACACTCGCCTCCAAGGCAGCCCCGATCTTCACTTCTTTTTTCACCTCTTCGGTACCCAGATTCACTATCTCAACCTGCTCTTCGTGCGGCTGAATCACCTTCTCCTCTTGTTTCAACAACCTGGCTAATTCCCCCGGCAGTTCACAATCTTCTTCGCCTTCTTCTTCGGCATGATAGATCGGATTGTCGAAATCATATGCGGGTGTAACAGGATTGTTATCAATGAGATCCGGCGAGAAATCGCATCTGCATGAATGTTGATTCATGCATTACTTTAGAACCGGAGCGAGAAAATTGAAAAGGAAAATGAAAACATTGCCATTTTTATTTTTGTTTTTAAACTACAAAAATAAATGAAAAACAGGGAACACCGCTTTTAATTGAAAAACATCCTTTCATTTATGATGCAAATTTTGCAAAATGACATGAGGTGGCCCTTACAATGAACCATTACGTTTCGGGCAAAATGTATGGCTTCCATGCAAATAAAATCGAAAACAGAAAATATTACTCTTCAAGTAGAGTGACAGTGATGATCTTTTCGGCCTTCCAGTTCTGGACTTCCATCCCTTGTGCGCACGACTTTATCCATTGATCCATCTCGCAGTCACTATCAACTTCTTCACCCACCATACAGATGTGATCTGGATCCAGCATTCCAGCACTGGTGAATGTGAACGACGGACGACGTCCTCTGCCTTGTCTAGACGAGCCTCGGCCCGGCTGATAACCCACTCCGAATCTATCCTTCTTAGCGGCGATGTCCATCATCTTCCCCCAACCCGGAGCTTCTCCACTCTTCACCACCTCAGCGGCCTGCTTATACGAAGAAATGGACGGTTTCTCCTCTTCTTTAGCAAAAAGAGAATTCTCCACCTTAACGGTTTCGAATGCTTGACTTGGTGTTTCCCATATCTCACCGTCCATTTCAAAGTACTTAAACGATGATAAGTGGCTGACAAAGATGCCCTCCTCTCCACAAACGGTGACGACCTGCCCGTCCCAGATATACTTCAACTTCTGGTGCAAAGTCGAGGTGACTGCCCCTGCAGCATGAATCCATGGGCGACCCAACAGGCAACTGTATGCCGGCTGAATATCCATGACATAGAAAACGGACTTAAACACCTCGGGCCCAATCTTCACCGGGAGCTCTACTTCTCCAAACACCGCCCCCTTCGAACCGTCGAAAGCCCTCACTATCAGGTCAGTGGGCGTCAAAATCAAACCTTCACAGTCCAGCTTCGCCAGGGCTTTCTTTGGCAACACATTCAAAGAGGAGCCGGTATCAACCAATACGTGCGAGAGCACGACTCCTTTACACTCCATAGCAATGTGTAAAGCCCGATTATGATTCCTCCCATCCACAGTTAAATCCATATCAGTGAAACCCAGCCATGACTGGCATTGACATTTGACACCACAGTCTCTAACTGATTTATTGTGATCTCTTGAGGAACATAGGCTCTTTTCAGAATCTTCAGCAAAGCCTCTATATGCCCCTCGGAGCTCAGCAATAACGACAAGATTGAGATCTTGGATGGGGTTTGCTGCAGATGGTCAACAAGCTTGTACTCAGACTTCTTGATGATTCTCAAAAATTCTTTAGCTTCATCACCAAGTTCCTTCTCCGACCCAACAGGCGCCGGTGTCACCACAGGAGTACCTTCATTGATTACTTGTTTTCCTCTTGCCCTGGCTAAAGCCTCAGCCTTTTCTTTCTTTCCTTTTTCTCCTTCTCCGCCCCTCAAAGTGTCCGGTGCAAATAACCTCCCACTACGAGTGAAACCACTGGGTCCGGTATTATCCACCTTTGAAATGGTGGTTTCACTTCCAGCTTGATCCTCTAATTTCTCTCCATTACAATACACCTCTCCACCATAATGCCACGGCACGGCATCATCTTTGTCATAAGGAATTGGCCCAGGTACCGTGATAGTAATTGGAGCCGCATCTGCCAGCGTTGACAAATCAACCGGGTCAAAATTGATAGTTATATGGAGACATCCTCCTTTCCCGAATCAGTCTTCTCAAACCTGAGACTTCCCTCGTCCATCAGCCTCTGGACAGCCTCCCTCAATGATATACACCCATCAGGAGTAACAGTGCACGCAGCACAGCCAACATCACAGCCCGGGAAAACCCCATTCCTCAACAACTGCCTCTTGACCTCAGCCAACGGAGTCTTCAACTGACCAACATTCAACAACCCTATTCTGTCCTCATCAAAGATTGCATTCACCCCCATTTGACCATGCGCAGGCATGGGATTAGCATTCACATTTGGAGACGGAGCAAAGTTGATCGCTTTGGAATCCACTAAGTCCTGGACCACATGCTTAAAAGCTTTGCAATTTTCTATGTTGTGTCCAGGAGCACCCGAGTGAAACTCACATTTGGCATTTTCATCAAAACTGGCTGGCCTCTGATCAGGTCTCAAAGGAGCCAAAGTTCTCAGTTGCACCAACCCCAAGTCTTTCAGCTTCTTCAACAAGAAGGAATAGGTCACAGGTGGCCTATCAAACTGACGATCATTCATCCGTCCTCGCACCTGATACCCATCCCTCTGCGGTCTCTGTTGAAACGGTTGTCTTTGCTGTTGCGGTTGTTGTTGTTGCTGTTGTGCAGGCTGATTATCAGCAGGAATAGTTACCGCAGCAGCGTGCTGGTAGTAACGATCCCTGCTCTGTCCTCTCTGGGTATATACAGCGCTGGTATCGCCCTCCTTTTTCCTCTGGGCATTTCCAAAAGGCTTCTTCGATCCAGATGACGAAGCATTACCCTGGATTTTCCCCAGCTTCAACCAACTTTCAATTCTCTCCCTAGCCACCACTATGTCAGCAAAGTTGGTGACTGGGCATCCAACCATTCTCTCCGCAAATGTCCCCTGCAGGGTACCCATGAACAGATCTGACATCTCTCGGTCCACCAAGGGAGGTTGAACTCTGGCAGCCAACTCCCTCCACCTCTGTGCATACTCTTTAAACCCCTCATTAGACTTCTGAGACATACCCTGCAGCTGGGTACGACTAGGAGCCATGTCAGCGTTGAACTGATACTGTTTAAAGAATGCATCTCCAAGATCCTGCCAGCTTTTGATGTCAGAAGACTTCAGCTTGGTGTACCATTCCAAGGATCCTCCAGACAGACTATCCTGGAAAAAGTACATCCACAACTTCTGATCCATTGTGTAAGCAGAAATCTTGCGGACGAAAGCCTAGAGATGAGTTTCCGGGCAGGAACTCCCATTGTATCTGTCAAATGCAGGCGCTTTGAACTTCTGTGGGATCACAATCCCCTCGACCAACCCCATATTTGACATGTTAACAAAACCGGGAGTAGCATGACTCTCTAAAGCTCTGATCTTCTCTGCCAACAACTGAATCTCCTTGTTTGGCGGCTGGGCACCATACTGACCAAATGGCTCATTCAGCATAGAGAATTGATCTGCTTCCCTGTCTTCCTCTCTATCCTCTTCAGCCCCAAAGAAAGGAGGAAACAGACTGTCCTTCAAATTATTACCCACCGGACCTGGTCTACTGCTTGTGGCAGCACCGAAACCACCAACATTGTTAGTCACTACACCAACAGTTGTACTCTTCCCAAGATCTCCTCCATCCCTGGAACCACCAAGGCCATGGTTAGAGACACCTTCTAGATTGACACCACTGTTAGCAGCTGAAGCCCGCTCGAGCTTCTCCACTTTATCAGCAAGTGCTTTCTGCCCGACGGAAAACCCTTGCATGATATTGATCAGTTCATTCATTTTCTCTTTCAGCTTGAGAACATCTGTATTGGGTAGATCCATCAGCCTAGGCGTGTTGCGTCTGGTAAAATATCTGTGTGGACGTGTTGTGTGCAAGGGAATGACTCTACGCGCACGAGCAATGATTCCTGAAACAACCAAGCA
The DNA here is from genome assembly GCF_024323335.1 of Lathyrus oleraceus. Taxonomy (NCBI): domain Eukaryota; kingdom Viridiplantae; phylum Streptophyta; class Magnoliopsida; order Fabales; family Fabaceae; genus Lathyrus; species Lathyrus oleraceus. Next base: position 429,305,444 of record NC_066585.1, on the reverse strand, counting down.
CGTTAGAGACTGACACCTGCAAAATAGAAGACAAGTTATTATGATCATGCATGAATGCAATGTCTATCCACATGAGGAACACTCTGTCTTTCGATCCTGGTTTCATCGAGACAGATAATAATCCGGCAGCAATATTCTGACATTCACCATTTGATTTCCTCATACAGATCAGAGATATATGATTTAGCAAAGATACCCCCAACCACGTGTGTGCGATGTGAGTGCATACAGGAAAGCAAATAAAGCTTGAAGATCGATCACTGAATGAAAATAACCATGGCATATCAAAAGTGCACAATAAGTGCGAGAGTCAAACATCAGGCTGATACAAGTCAAATACAATTCTCCAGAATTAGAAAGAAAATACAAGCAAGTGAATTCCGTCAACAGGCCTGACGATAATCCAACACAAATGAGAAAGGTCTACACTTAAGAAGGTCCCACAGACGGCTCTGCATCATCAACCATCTTGGTAAACTTCATGGCAAACCTGAGCTCAGTGTTCTCCTGCTGCAGTCTTCCTATCTCCTTCTGGCAAATCTTCATCTGTCTGAAGTAATGATCTCTCTCAGCAAGATAAAGATCTCTCTCAGCAATGATCTTCACGTTCTCTGTTTCCTTAATCTTCAACTTTGCTTCCCATTCGGCGACGAGGATTCTGACTCTGTCTTCCCTCTGATCTCTCACAAGGATTTGCCTCCTCTTCTCATCTTCAATGACCTTCGAAGCTCAGGATAGCTTCTCCTTAGTGATGTCGTGCTCCTTTGTAGACGACTCCAACGCTTGGTTGATCTTGCGGTAATAGGCAGTGTCCATCTCGAAGTGCTTCACTTCCATGGCATGTCTCTTATCCTGATCTTCCATTCTCACTCTGATCTCCTGATTAGCCATCTGAATCCTGGCGACACTCATCTCCAATTCATTCTTCTCTGCCTGCAACTGATCTCTGGATTTCTTCATCTCAAGGAACTCTTCCATACTGACAGAAGAACATGGCCCCTCAATCAAAGGACACCAAGGATCACCTCCAGGAAATGGTAGATGTGTGATCTCAATCCTCTTCCTAAGCCAATCATCAAATGGAGGAAAAGATCTGCTGTTAATCTTGCCAAAAGGGACCTTGCCCTTCCTTTGAATGTTACGCCATGCCCCGGACACTTGCCTCAACTGTGACAGATTACCCTCAGCTGGGAAGTAGAAAGACTCCTGAATCTCACACTCGAGAGGAGGAACCTCCATAGCAAACCCCATTTGTCTCCTAAGAAGCGTCGGGTTATAATTAATGCAACCCTGAACTCCTATAAGAGGCACATTGGGAAAGCTCCCACAACTGTAAATAAAATCCCGTCCAGCCATACCGTTGTGAGTCCAAGCTATGTCCTTGGCTCGCAAACCCATCAACCTGATTGACCACTTGACAGTAGGATCAAGAGCGACAAAGGCACCTCTGGAAGGCAAATACCCCATGAACCATTTGTACAACAGCTGACCACAACATCGGATCAATCCCCCTCGCCGCTTCTCGTTCCGATTATGGACCGAGTAATAGACATCTCCAACCAAAGTAGGAATAGGATTCCTCTGCATAAACAACCTGATGGCATTAACGTCCACAAAGTTCTTTTGGTTAGGAAACAGGATGGTCTCATAAATGCTCACAACAATCAAGGCACAGACGGTCCTCCAATTACCCACCACAACATGCTCCTTGGCTTTAGCCTCCAAGAAATTCAAATGAAAACCAGGTAATTTTCCCTTCTCCTTCAGACCCCCCTTGGTCACTTCTGGGTTCAAATAAAGAGCACGAGAAATCTCAGCAATATCAGGCTCCCCCTTAGTGGCAAAGAAAGGAATCTGATCTCGGATCTGAATACCCAGGATGCTGGCATAGTCCTCCATCAAAGGTCCCAACAAGTAATCCGGGAAGACGAAGCATCTCAAGCCTGGGTCATAGAACTGGAGGAGAGTATGAATGGCACTCTTATCACTGTCTGTGAGCCTGAAAACCAACTTCAGAATACCACCGTATGCCTCACGGAACATCCCCACATGGTCAGGGGTAATCAATGCTATCATATCTCTCAGCACACCAATCTCTGGGTCGAAGAAACTGTAGACGACATCATCTTTCAAACCGGTCCTCATGTCTGGAACAAAGAAGTCTCTCAACCAGGATCTCAATCAAAAATGTCCCTGCATATGGATAAACATGAGTTAGATGCAGATAAATGCAAAATGTGAATGATGCTGATGTATGAATGCAATGCATTATGCCATCCTCCAAGTCATCTGATCATCCACTGCACTGAGTTACAGCCTCTGAACTGATCACCACCATCTGAAGGAATATGTAACCACAAATCCCACTCAGGGTTCCGAAATAAACGGAACCGAAGGATACATCACCATCATCACCATACATCCACTGATATGATAACCACACAATCATCTGAACCAGCCCAGGGAATCCTGAAATAAACGGATCCCCACTGATAAATACCACGGACAGCACTCCGACGTCTCGGAAATAAATCCATAAATCCGACTTATAAATAGAACTCTGATCAATGGAACCATTAGTTACCATCAAAGTCACCATCAGAACATGCATCTGTAAGAATCAACCCTCCCCTCACAGGTGAATTCTAATCAGGTCATCCTAAGGCGGATAATAGTCTTGACAATCGGGCAAAGATATTCAATGGGTTTTCCCTTTCGGGTGTGCCGTTGCAGCTCTCTTAAGATCGTCTAAACCAAAGATCCGGGAAAGAACGGTCACCGAAGTCAATAGCTCAGATGAGGTAACTCAACCTAAGTGGATACTCCACAAAGGAAAAGCTCCCTCAAAAGAACCTCGTTCGGCTTGTGGTATGTCACGTCGCAACATCATGCTGATAAAGCAAGTGAGGAAACGTGAGACCACACTAATCCTAGGTGTATACTCGGGCCTGGGTTTTAGCCCCACTCAGAACACCCACCCCAAACTCAGAGGAACCAACCTGTACAGCGGACAGCAAAATGACAGTATGATGCATGCAAACATTTATGCAAATATATACACGACATAATAATCATAAATGCAATAAATAAAGCAACACAAGCAACCTAATTATCCTAGAGAGCGCTAGGAGAGACTCGCTTAGGGAAGATGGACCAGCAAGAGGTCAACTTCTAATTCCCCAGCAGAGTCGCCAGCTGTCGCATCCGCAAAAAACAACCGGCGGGCTAAAACAAAACAAACAGAGCTGCCACCGTGCGTTATTTATCCCAAAGAGGGAAAGGAAACGCTCGAAGTAAACCTGGAAAAGACATGGTGTTGCGACCAAAGAGAGATGGGATCGGGAGTCAGTTACGCAAGGGGAAGGTATTAGCACCCCTCATGTCCGTCGTACTCGGCGGGATCCACGCTCAAAAGAATAGAAGAAAGGTTGCTAAACACTGCTCAAAAGAATGCACACACACACACACACTGGAAACAACACAGGTGGGAGAAGAGGGGAAAGGGCTCGCTAGGATATCGCATCCTATGCCTACGTATCTCATCTGGAATGAGAATCAGAGCTACCGTAGTTCGGCTCACGCACGTCAAACAAAACACACACGGGAAACCAACTGCCAATCATTGGACTTAAGTCAGACTCCACACAAACCGGCAAACATGGAAACCGAATGCCAATCGCTGGACTTACATCAGACTCCGAACCAACAAACACACACACGAAACCAACTGCCAATCGCTGGACTTACGTCAGACTCCACACAAGCAAACACCAATAGGATACGGACTGCCAACCGCTGGTCTTACATCCATATCCTAACACCCACAAGAAGGTTAACAACCAAACAAGTCAATAGGGAGTCTGGAACTCGAGCCTAATAACTGTCAAGCAAACACACTCAAAAAGAAAAAGGGTGCCCAGAGAGATCTCGTACGATCTCTTGCCTACGTACCTCATCTGGTATGAGGATCAGGACAACGTAGTTCCCCTTAACAGGGGAGAAACTTCTAACCTAACCAGAGACTGGGAAATGACAAACTAGAAGGGAGCCTGACTCGAGCCTAATAGTTATCATGCAATCCACAATGGTCCTAGGTTGAGGTTTCTATCTAACTTGCACAGGCAGCAAGCTATCCTAAACAGCATAGGCAAAGCAAACATACACACAATTAGCACACACTATATATAAATAAAGTGGGCTCACACAAGGTTAGGCTGTGAAACACAAGCCAACTGGAATCGGGTGTAGTTAGCTCTTAACCCTAACATTGAGAGTTAGGGTGAAGCAGATGAAATGGGAAGTGAGGGTAAGACCTCACAGCTCTTATCCCTGGCCTGGGAGAGCTTCAGACAAATGAAAGTGTGGGAGTTCAGAAAGTTGGAACTCTTCTCCACATATGACTAACACAACAAAGATCTTGGGTTAATATCCACAATGCATCAACACAAGGTGTGTGAGCAAAGTGGATGACGTACTGAATAGCAGGAGATGGATTGCACATCTCTTTTATCTGCCAATTGCCTCATAGAGGTCTTTTCCTGCTTGGCACAAAGATAAACATTCACAAGCATTTCCTCTTAAGGAGGGCTTCAAACAGGTGCCTGCCCAAGTAACAGGACAGGTCTTCCAGACTACATGAAGTCAGAGAGTTATACCTATGTGGTTAAGCAACCAAGCAAGAGCAAGTTCAAATTGAACTTAAGCAACTTATGTACCTGTGGAAACATCACACCAATCAGTTCCACTATACAGACAAACAGACAACCATGAATATGAAACAGTTAAACCCAATGAGCAAAGGCATAAGCCAACAAGTCAAACTCAAATGAGTTAACAATCCTACAAAACACACAAGGTTAGTAGCCAAAAGCAAACATCAAATGCTCAAGTGAGGTAGCATCATGAACCATATAACCTGGATGTTCAACCTGAAACCAAAGCTCAAAGATGAGACAAACCACTAGGTCAAGGCCTAGGGTCAAAGAGGGAGAAAAAATTCAAAACAGAACATTAAAATTGGCATGAATCAACTTCAATCAATTAAGAACATCATCCAAAAGGTCTCATCCCAATATCAATTACCAATTTCATTTCATGAACCAAACATGGAAAGGTATGCACATTGTAACCACATTGTGACATCAGAATGAACAAATGCACAATAATTCAAAAATGGTTCAAATAATTTTGGCAAAAATCATGGGTAAACAGAACACACAACATGATCATCACACAAACAATTAGAGCATTTGGACAACATTAGGCATGGTAATCAAATTGCATAAGCCAAGGCAAGCACAATCAAGCACATATGTGACACAATTTGGTACACCAACTTAGCACAAGCCTAAAACAGAAATGCAACATGATAAAAACCTCAAACCAAAGCCAAAACACCATTCAATATGTCTAGAAGTAGTGTTCAAAATTTCACATCCATTGGATAAACCACAAGCATTTCACAATCACATGAAGATCAAGACACTTCAAAAGCTCAAAAATGATTATCCAGAATGAAAAATCTCAATCAAATCAGAAATCAATCCAAAAATTCCACAAAAAATCATGAACATTCACAACATGCATATCAAGCATCCTACAAAACATCAAGACATTTGGAATTCATTTGGCATGGTAAATGCATCAATCAAATTGGACAAGCAAAGGTGTGACACAAATTGTCACACCTATCTTAGAAAAATCATAAGTCAGCAATGGCAATTGATAAAAATGCAAACTCAACACCAAAATGTCCAGCAAGATGTCTAGTTTCATCATGTAAAATTTCATGAGCATTGGATTAAAATTGAGCATTTCAAAAATGTATGATCAAGGCAATGTCAAGAATGGACATGTATACACAAACCCTAGCACCAAAAATAAACCAGCCATGCACAATTTGCAAATTAATATTATAAAAAAACTAGACAAAAAATGTGACCTAATGCAAAAACCCACACAATTTTCGGATCATTATTCCATTTGTTATGATTTTATGAAGTTGAAGAAAAAATAAAAAAAAGCATGTGGAGCATATATGAACATGGCATGGAATAAAGGAAAATCAAACAAGCATTTAACTAAAGTTGCATCGGCAGGATTCGAACCATGTAGCATTTTGAAATTAGAATTGGCGCGCTGCATGGGAATGGCATGCAGCCAATCACAGCGCAGCCCTAGCGCACCACAAGGAGAACGGTTCAAAACCGTGGCCTAAGGTCCTGTAATCATCTTCTTCAACAGAACACGCCATGAACAGTGACCTCCAACAATCATCAAGAACTTTTGTTCCAGTTTTCAAAAACAAGTATATATTCATGTAGCACACACATCATAGACCACGAATCAAGCATTAATTAGGCATGGATCATCATAAATCGAAGGGATCGAGCAAATCAAGAATTCAACATCAAACTTTAAATCATCGAAACTAAGTGAATATGGCATGGTTTTTAGTGATTTAAAGCTCAACATGATCACAACAGAGAGATCTACAACAATATATCAACAATTTCATGAATTAAAGAGGTCGAATTTGTGACCTCTTGATGAACAGCTTGGTGAAATCACGTGTTCCTGGCCGTGCAATGCTTCAATCTTCCTCTAGCAAGCTTGTACAAGTGTTTGGACGAATGCTTGAGATCCAATTGTCCTTGATTCAACCGAATTTGGACTTCACCATTGATGAGCTTCAAGCTTGAGCTGCTTCAATTATGCACGAATTCACTTGGATCTTGGTTCAAACATGCTCCATGATGATACTAGATGATGAATTAGGCAAGGAAATATGGTTTGATTTGAAGAAATTTGAAGAAAAAATGAGAGAAAGTTTGAGAGAAATTTTGAGATTCTAGATCCAAACTTGGGAAAATGTGATGAATTCTGTTATGATTTGTGTTATATATGCTTCACTAATCATGTTTAATTAACCTTAACCAAGTGCTAATGAAAATTAATTAAGTTTGGAGGTGTTTTGCAAAATTGATCTTTCACCCTTATGCATGGACCTGGCATGTGAACAGTACGAATTTGGGATTGAAATGCACTCAAAATATCATTTTAAAGCCAATGGAAGTGGTACCATGTTCAAATAATGCACACATTTCAAATTCCATTTTCCCTCCAAAAATCAATTGAAGTTTCAAATATTTATGTGAATGTAATGCATGCCATGTAATGCCAAATTTGGAAACTAGAGGTTAAAAAAAGAATGATGCAAAAAGAGCCACTTGATTTGGAATTTTGGTTTGAAAGTTATGCCCCTTTGAAGTTCAATGTTCACTTGGCCAAGTTTGATCCATATCTCCTTAACCACACATGAGAAATTGATGATCTTAGACTTTTTGGAAATGGGAGAGAAAGTTCTACAACTTTCATGTTCAACAAAATTCCATTTGAAGCTTTCTTGATGATGTAAAGTTGAGTTGAAAACCTTTCCATTTTTGGCAATTTCAAATTACAGGTCACTTTCTATTTTTGGAAAGTTTTGTCCTGACTCTATTTTCTTCAATATTGATGTTTGAAATGTCAAATGAGACTTGTTTGAACATGAATGAAGTATTTCTAGCCATTTCCCACCTCCAAATCCAACAGTTGACTTGTGGTTGACTTTTGTTGACTGATAGATGACTTGGCCATGCACAGATGAATTTGAACCTCAATCTCCTGATGAAATGGCTCCAAAATGAAACCCTAGTTTATACAAGCTCTATAAAACCATGTAATGATCCCCATCTTAATGAAGACCTCATCTCCTTGAAAAACCCTGACTGGCATAATTCAACTGATTAGGGTTGACCAGAGGTCAAAACCCTAATCCAAGAAATCTGATCAGAAATAATGAACCTTGATGATGATGATAAGACCATGATGATGGTGATGTAACACTTCAACCAAGATAATACCCAATCTCCTTGAGGAACCAAGAACCCTAATTGAAGCACAAACCTTCAGATGATTAGTGATCAATTCATGAGACCCTCAGGCTTGCATCTCTTAACCTCTCCATCTTCTGAGAAAGACTTAGAAGGATGACTTGCTTATTGTTTCCACATGATATGCAAAGATGTAATGCCTAATGTCCTAAAAGATGAAATACAATATGCTAAGCTAGTCCCAAGAGAGGAGGGCAAATTTTGAGGTGTTACAGGTTTGGCAACTTCCTTGCCTTTCCCTTTATCACCCTACTTGGTGGGTCTTTTGTTCTGTCTCTTTCCATTTCCAATCATCATAATGGACTTCCCTTTTGACTTCAGATTCTGCTCAGCAGTTCTTAACATGACTAGCAGTTCAGGAAGAGATTTGTCCATATCATTCATATTGAAATTTAGGACAAATTGACTGAATCTATCTGGCAACGATTGCAAGATTAAATCAGTTGCAAGTTCCTTTCCGAGGGGAAAACCTAACCTCTCAAGGTTCTCCATATACCCAATCATCTTGAGCACATGGGGACCTACAGGGGCTCCCTCAGCTAACTTGCCTTGAAAAAGGGCTTTTAAAACTTCAAACCTTTCATGCCTTGCTTGTTCTTGGTAGAGCATCTTGAGGTGTTCGATCATATCGAACGCTGCCATGTTCTCATGTTGCTTTTGCAACTCTGAGTTTATGGTAGCTAGCATGACACAAGCAGTTTCATTGGCATCATCGACATGCTTCTTATAAGCATCTCTTTCTGCCTTAGGTTTAGAACTAGGAGGTTCCTCTTCAGGAACAGGTTTCTCCAAGACATACAACTTTCTATCATGTTTGAGGACAATCCTCAGATTTCGGTGCCAATCCAGAAAATTTGTCCCAGACAATTTTTCCTTGTCAAGGATTGATCGCAAAATGTTGTTAGAGGTGTTTGTTGTCATGGTAATCTACATGGAAATAATGAAAATATAAGTATCAATAACATATTTAATTAGGCCTTTAATTAAATATGCTCCCACTATTTTACTCAAAACAAATGACCCTCACCATTTGATTCGGAAAATCCCGTTGGAAGATTTTCTAGTGGGTCGAGATCCATATTTCACTTTGTTTTAAGTCCGCGTAGACGGATTACACAAAACTAGGTTATTTAGGTAGGAACTCCTTCGAATTGTATCTAATACAACTCTCGAATATTTTAGTTGGGTGAATAACTCCTTATTCCAATCCATCACATGGATCATTTCCAACTCTTGCTTCTAAACATATATAATCTTATTATAATTTGTTTAGTTAAGTTTGACCCATTGTTTTAATAGTTGGATATTACAATTATCTCATCGCACCTTACTAATATAGAACATGCACCTCGCGTAGGCGAAACCTACATTATCCAATACTAGTCTTGATGAGTGCTAAAACTTGGAAAGCATAAACTTAATATTTAATTTGAGGGAATTTGCAATTATTCTGATCTCACTGGCTTATTTATCATATAAATCGTCTCTCACATGCATCAACATACATTCACATGCATCAACATAAACACATAATGAAACAGTTATGGCCCCTAGCGCAATTGTTCTCCCAAGCCAATGAGAGAACCTAAGCTAACCTAATAACGATCTAAGCTTCTCCAAGCAAGATCTTCAAGGTTGTCCTCCTTTGATATTGAATTCTTCTCTTTCTTCATAACATTACATTACATAAAAGAAACTCGTTTTAGTACGAGGGAGTGAGATGAGAAAAGAAGTTACATTATGAGATTAAAAGAGAGGCACGACACGCATGTCCTATTTTAAAACCCAAAACAAAATAAAGGAAAACTAAGGCCATAACCGATCACCACAAGACAATAATAATAAACACATTATTATTATTAATTTTAATTCTTTTAATTAATTAAAACCAAATTAAATTTCGGCGACCGATCACACTATACAGAGTTAGACGGTGGTTTCGCTGACAGTTCAGCGGACGGGGGACAAGGGGGCAGCGCCCCTGGCCGAAATTTTTAATGAACAATTCATTTGAAATCGACGTCGTTTTTCGCATCAACACTTGATACTTTAAAGCACAACTCTTGCGCAGTCACAACCCTAATCGTATAACTCTTTGACAACACAACCCTTGTGCCGTCATTAACCCTAATGCATAACTCTTTGACAACACAACCCTTGTGCCGTCATTAACCCTAATGCACCAATTTCAGACCGTCAAACACATCTCAATTGTTGATTAAGTATGATTGATCAATACGTCATTGCTTCACCATACTAATGTCGGATCAAGAAGCAAACGACCATTTATCGCTCAAAGGAAAACAACCATTAAGTGTTTGAATAAACGAAACAGAAACGGTATATCATATATACCGTATTTTGCATCAGGATTACTTATATCATATATATAACTTGATCGATCTCAATTTAATTACTCGTTTATTCTTTGATTCATTATGTCTTTTAATCGTATTAATACAGAAAATACAGAAAATAAACAGCTATCAGATGCCTGGTTTCGTAAGTGGCTCTGATACCACTGAAGGAGAAGGGCGATCCAAAACGCAGCGGAATTTAAAATTTCTCCTTTAATGATCCTTACGAATGGGCATGATCAGTGATAGAATCGTTACCTCTTGTGGCGATTGTAACCTTTGATGCAGATCTACGGAGCGATCACGAACGTTGAACAATGACAACGCCTCTACTCAATCCACACGAACGGATTCCTTCAATCTCAGTGCTAGCTGCTACGAATGAAGGCTTTGAGTGAGAGAGAGAGAGAGAGAAACGAAATTGCAATTGCAGAAATGCTTCTACACAAGGGTTCTATTTATAGAACCACTTGTGTGGCTTGCAAGCTAAAAAGCCCACTCAAGTGTATGTGGCCCATATCTTATAATATGCCAAAATCACTTAAGCGCGTGGTACCTTACCATATTTCGTATTCTGCTTAAGTACATCGTACCTTACGATGTTCTACAATTCACTTAAGTGCACCGTACCTTACGGTGTTCCTTAGTTACTCTATCTCTCATCAACCCGTCCTTTGTGTGTGACCCTGTATGTTTTCGCGACATTGGCAATTATATTAAATCACGTATTTAACATAATAAATAGTGAGCGGTATCTAGCAACACATCACTGCTACCCAATGTAATACCTCAAAATTTGTCCCCCTCATTCATGCATTCATTTTTAGGTCATTTAACATTTCATAGTGCATTTCATCATGTCAATCGGAATTAGATCCAAGAATCTTGAATATCATCCAAGACACTTTGTGGGTCCTATCTGGGTGATCAGTCAACACAAGGGAATGGCTTGAGATACTTCCAACATGTTCAAATGGGGTCTATTCATCAGTCAAAACGTTAATCTTGAAGGAGCAAAAGTTTGTTCATGAACTGTCATGCTCGCTAGGCGAAGCCCACGCGTTTCGAAAAAAAAATGAAAAAAAAATGAAAAAAAAAACGAAAAAAAACGAAATAAATAAATAAATAAATAAAATATAACAGAAAAATCTTGGACTTGGACCTCTCTCTTTTGAGCCTACAAAGTCACAAAAATCAGGTTATAAATTCTAGACTTCCATCTCCCAAAAAAACCCTGGGAAAAAGATAGTGAGAGAAGAACTAACAGAGTTCAGAGCAACCTCCAAAGACTGAAAGGAACTCATCTGCAAAGAGCCAATTCCATCTCACATAAACCCTCAGATTGCTTTGAAAACCCAACTGGGCAATTCAATTTCATTCGATCTCTCCAATCAGGTTTGCCCTATTTCCACTACTTTATACTTTCGACCTGAAATTTTTGATACCCTTTTGATGCATGTGTTTGACAAGAGGTTTAGACCTCCTACACTTGGTTGCTTTTTGAGAGCTCTTTTTGTGAATTTTAATGGCATGTATTCATGTGGTTACATTTTGATTTGGGGCAACTCTTGATTGCACCCCATATTGTTTCTCTAACCTGTTTGTTGAGTTTTTGTGAGGGCTCACATGACTCCTGAAAGGATAGCTTGCTTGGCATTCCACTTTATTTGTGGGATACCATTTGGAGGTTTATTCCGATTACCTGTATTGACTTGCTTTCTTTGATGGTGCCAACTTGAGAGATCTCTGGGTTTCTTATTACTTTAGTTGTTGTTACTCCGGATCTTTATCCGTGTGGTAGATCTCTTGATCCTTTATCTTTCCCGCATTTTACCGCTTTCTTAGCTGGAAGACCTCAATAGGAGGCAATGTTTTCTTTTGTTTGTTTACTTTTGTGCCCAAACACCTCCAAGAAGAGGCATCAGTGCTAAAGACCTCCCTGAAGAGGCAATTGACGGATAAAAGGGATTAGTAATTAATCCCCTGTTATTCAATGTGTCGTTCTTTATGCTCGCATTACGTGTCGATGCTTCAGAACAAAAGCCCAAGATCTTTTGTCCGGTCAGTCAGTGGAGAGGGTTCCACCTTTCTGAATCCCCATTTTTTGTCATGAGCTCACCCTGGCCAGGGCTAAGAGCTATGAGGTCTTATCCTCATTACCCTTTTGATCTGCTCACCCTGACGTTCAATGTCAGTGGTTAAGAGCCCATTTGATTACCTTTTTCATGGCTTGTTTGTCGAGGTTGATATGACCCCTCTTGACTAAAGCCCTACCCATGTACGTTTGAGCCCCCTCGTTGGTGCGTTTACTTTATGCATATTTGTTTTGTATGGTGTGATCGTCTCCCCATAGGATTGCCAGGCTTCGTATAGTCTCCCGTTTGCATGTCAATTAAGGTAGCATTGTTCCTTCGTCTAGGACTTCCTTTTTTGCATGAGCATTCCTAAAACACAAACAAACTCATTGATTTTTCTTCTCCTAAGAACACATTAACTCCTTCTACTACAGGCGAGTAAGTCTCCAAAGGTCGAGCATCCGGTAGATTGCATAGTAACGTCGTTCATCTAAAAAACACAACCCTTAACCCGTAGGTAGCCGAACTACGGCTTGCTCCGATTCTCATTCCAGATGAGATACGTAGGCATAAGACGCGTTGTCTTAGCGAGTACACTCCTCTTTACCCCCATAGGTAGCCAAGCTACAAAGACTTTGATTCTCATGTTCAGATGAGATACGTATGCAGTGGATGCGACATCCGTGCGAGTCATTTTCTTTTGACCCCTCTTTTAGTAAATAGTACATTAGATATACACACACCCTTTAGACAAGAACAACAAGAGTGGATCCCGTAGAGTACTGCGGATGCGTAGGGGTGCTAATACCTTCCCTTCGAATAATCGGCTCCCGAACCCAAGATTTGGTTGCGAGACCTTGTCTTTTCCTTTCCTTTTTCCAGGTTTACTTCGAGCGTTTCCTTTCCCTCCTTTGGGATAAATAACGCGCGGTGGCGACTCTTCTGTCATTTCTTTCCTGCCGGTTGTTTTTTTCGCATCTCCTTTTTCAGGTTACGACAACTGGCGACTCTGCTGGGGATACATTTTCCCTAGTGGGCCTTTCCTAGCGTTTGTTTGGTTATTGTCTATTGTGTGTTATTTATTTATTGCTTTGCATACGTATCTGCTTGCATTGCATCCTATGTGCGCTTTACTGTCTCATGCATACTGTGCTGGTTGTGTATCTGTTTCACTGTTGGGTGGGAATCACAAGAGGTAAAAGGCCAAATACACAGGCTATGAGTGAACTTTAGGACACCTAGGAATAGAGTGATTCATGGGAAGCGGGTGGTATGGCGCCACTTAGCGAAACATGGTATCATGAGCAGTTCAGATTCTGATGGGGTATTATCGTTGCATACACCTGGTGTGCATATGATGATATTCTTGAAAGGATTGTTTATCATGCGTTTCTCTTGACCTTACCCTGGCCTAGATTACACCCGTGAGTGGGGCGGAAATGATCATTTACAGGTACTGATGGTGACTTGTTCAGAATTCTGATGTATATTAAGGGGACTCTAAAGTATGTTGTGTTATTGAACAATTTTCTTCTTTTGACACATGAAATCAATGTCTTTCTTTAGAACCATGTTTTTCTGTCAAAATTCAAAGGAATATAAAATGAATTCCATCCCTTTTATAATTCATCTATTTAGAATCACAAACTACTTTCTTTTCTTTTCAATCTTCCGAGTTTTAGCATTTGTTGTTTTACTTACATGGAAGTTTTAGTTGTGTATTTAAGCAACTCTTGTAATCGTTTTTAATAGAATATAGAGACATAATTTTTCTTATACCATTTCTGAGATTTTGTTATAACTGTTTTCTCTCTGTTCTCTCTCTTCTTCCATCTTCATCTTCATCTTCAACCTTGTGGACCAATAGATACTTCGATCATCCATAAGTGATAAAAATATGCTTAACCAATTTATATATGATATAAATATTTCTAATGCGATGTCAATATGTTTGATATATTGTGTTATTTCGTTCATTCAATTATTATAATGATTATTATACATTTAAATGATAAATTTTCATTTTGCTTTGAAATCTGACATTTGTATGGTGAAGCAATGACATTTGAATCAATCATATTGAATAATAAATCATTATATTTTGATGGTATCAATGCATTTTCATTAAAGTTTGTGATGATGCAAGAGTTGTGCCTTTGGAATTTGCAAAAGGCATCTAGTGTTGATGCGCCAATATTTATAAAATAATAATATATTATTATTTCTTATTGAATTATTTATTACTAAATAAATTGGTATACGGTTATGATCTTAAATTTCGGCATTTGTTTATTTTAAATATGGCATGCATGTCATGATTTATTTTAATTAAATGTGACATGTGCGTCATGTCATTTAATTATTTATTTTATATATGTAAATATTATAATTTTTCAAGTTCAAGAGTTGAAGAGAAGACAACGCCAAACGATGACGCCGATGGAGAAGCTTGCTCGTGGGTCAAAGAATTGTTATAAAGTAGTTTATTTAATTTTTGCGTTTTAGGTGGTCATATTCGTATTACCAAAATTTATTTTATGTATGTGATGTACGAAATGTATGATTATATGGAAGTGCTTGAGATACACAAATAAGTGAGACCAAACTTAAGAAAAGCCCTCGATTAAATATTAAGTTAATGGCTTTCCAAAATTTTAGCACTCATCAAGACTAGTATCGAATAATGTAGGTTTCGCTCAACGCGAGATGCATGTTTTGTATTAGTAAGATGCAATGAGATAATATAATATCCAACTACTAAATTTACGGGTTTGACTTAAATAAACTAATTATAATAGGATTGTATATTAAACTAATTATGATATGATTATATATATTTAGAAGCAAGGGTTGAGAATAATCCATATGATGAATTAGAATAAGGAGTTATTCACTCAACTGATAAAATGTGAGAATTGTATTAGATACAATTGGAAATACTTCATACCTACATAACATAGTTTTGTGTAATTCTCCTATGCGAACTTAAAACAAAGAGAAACATGGATCTCGACTCGCTAGAAAATCCTCCGACAGGATTTTTCGAATTAAATGATGAGGGTCATTTGGTTTGAGTAAAAATATTTGGAGCATTTTAATAAAGGCCTTATTAAAGTGATTTAATTTGATACAATGTTTTACACATTTGTAGTTAGAATTTCTTTTGCATTTTATTTTATATTTTACTATAAAATGTCCTAATGAAGGATCTAAGGATCATAAAAGAGTTCCTGAGTTGGTACAAAAATAGAGAATTATTCTCAAGCATGAGAAAAATTGTATGTTCTCAAGAAACCAATTCCTAAAAACCAAATATAACTAGATTCAAAGAATGATTGTTATGGGAAGGATCAAGTCGAGTTTATAGATATAACATATCTTATATTTATAGTTTTCACGGAGAATGATATAACCATTAACCTCGAGGATTTTCTTTTAAATAAGAAATACTAGATATGAGAAATGTAAAACTTTCCCATGTATTTTCTATACAAGTTAGGAATCCAAATGGATCTAAAATAATATTGAGATTTAAAATTGGGATTTCTTATAGACCAAATAGCTGGTCAATTTTTATTTGAGATTGTCTCGGATAGGTAGACTAGATTCATTATGAATGAATTTTAAATATATCAACCACATCTTATTAAAAAGAAAAGAAAGTAGTTTGTGATTCTAAATAGATGAATTATAAAAGGGATGAAATTCATTTTATATTCCTTTGAATTTTGACAGAAAAACACGGTTCTAAAGAAAGACATTGATTTCATGTGTCAAAAGAAGAAAATTGTTAATGGTTATCAAAAGAGTCAAAGTAGAAGAAAAAATTGAGAATTTTTATTCATACATTTAGTTATATAAAGTCAAATTGTCTACTTCTATATCATGGGTATGTGATACCATATATTGATCTCACATTTATGAGAATGTGAAGAGTTTTAAAGAAGTAAGAGATTAATTATAATTTGAGTCACCTTAGATTAGAGCTTGCAATGAAGACAAATAATTATTATTAAGTTTCATTTAGTAAAAGAAACATTGATTATAAGTCTTCTATTGACAAGATGAGGAATGCATGTTTTGATAATGGACAAGTATTGTTATGATTATCCAAAACAGTGTTTGCAATACTGAATGAAGTAGTGGATTTGAGTTCTAGGATCTTGATAAGCTCATATATAACAAATGTAGGATGTATCAAATAAGATTTGAACCATGTAAATATCAATTACATTAATGTTTAGTCCAAATAAGTGGGAAATGCATTTTCAAAGTCTATGAGAATAGATCGTTTGAATCATTTGATTTTATATCAATTGATAGATGTAAGTCTTAATTTTTTAAGATATATATAACATCTCAAACTATTGACTAAAGTGAAATTACACATGATATATCTTGATTATATACATGTGTGATGTATATGGAGCTCTAAACATATTTGCTAGAGGAATTTTGTTTCTCTTACTTCATTTATATTACTGACAAACTTAATAATTATGGACTTGTGTATGTGATACAAGTTAGAATTCTTTTGAGAAGAGTTAAAGAATGAAGTAGAAGGAAACAACTTGAAAATGTATTAAGAGCATACAAGTTGTTCGATGTGCTAAATACATATATAAAGAATATAACGATTATTCAAATTGTATCATGTTTGACATTGCTCAATATAATATAGTTCGATTATATCTTTGTGAGTCTTATTTATAATTTTTGTTTACATACAATTATTCACATCCATAACCAATTTCATTTAAAGTAGTCGTAGAGACACCATATTTGATATGGAGGTAAGAATGCCTAGTTTGTCTTTATGATCATTTGGGTTGCAAGGTTTATCAAGTAAATTTGATCACAATATAGATGAAGATGTATTGATGGATATATCCTAATGAAAATTGGGGACGCATTTCTATAACACTTTATAGAACAATTTTTGTTGTTGCTAGAACCGAAGTATTCTATTAGAGATAATATGTATCTAAAGGAGCTAGTGGGAGTGATGTAGAACTTGAAAAAAACTCAAGCATCATAAATACATATATTTATGAGAATGTAACATGAACCAATTCAACAAGGGGGTTGTTGTTGGACCATTGGCACATGTAGCACGAGATCTGGAGAAAATCATAAATAACCTCGATTCTAAAAGGTATATAAGTTATCTAAATCCATTTATGGATTGGAGTAGGCCTTTTGGAGTTGAATCCTTTTATTAACGAAGTTTTTTAAAAACATGGATTAATAAATGTCGTGTTTAAATATTGTGCACACAAAAGGTTAGTGGGAGTATTTACATTAATTTAGTATGTATGTAGGCGACATACTAATAATTAAAACAAATTCCCTACAACACCAATGTAAGACATGGTTAAGAAAATGGTTTTGATGAAATGCTTAGGTGAGGTTTCGTAAAAGGTTAGGAATCAAAACATATAGAAATAGATGGTTGATGAATCTAAATCCTAGCATAAGTACAGATTCCTACGAAGTGTTGAGACACATAATATGCATAATCCCACATTAACATTATTGCATATGTGACATTATGTTTTGTCTAATGGATAATGTATTACCTTATTGGACAAGAAAAATAGACACCATTTTATATATTGCATTAGATGCACTATATGCTATGAGCATAAACAAGAAGTACCAAAATTATTAGAGTGTTCATCACTAGATCACTATAAAGAAAGTCTATGAATATTTTAAAAATATCCGGTGTTCCTTTTCTTGAGAGTATATGGGAATAATCATTCTAAAGGAGTTATAATGATGTTATTCCAAAATTTATGAACTATATATTTATATCACAGTATAAGTTAAATGTTAAGCTTGGATGACAACTGTATAAGTTGAAAAAGGCTTTAGATAGTTGTCGTTTCTAGTACAAAGGTCAATTATACGAATTGGATCTCTTTGCTAATTCTTGGGAAGAAAGTTGTGTATCTTATATTGCAAATCTTATTGATTTCGTTCATGATGATAATGGGTTAATTTTGCAAGTTCAGAATACTAGATCTCACTAGCAATCCATGTGTGTGTGTATATATATATATATATATATATATATATATATATATATATATATATATATATATATATATATATAAAGATGGTTAATAGATACTTCACAAATCATGATGAGGGACATGAATGATCTAGATTGAATTTTCCAATTATACATATCATGATAAATGTTTAAGGGTCCAATATTGAATTAGAAACGGTTGATATGGTCACTACAACGAAAAACACATTTTACCTCGGCTGAAAAAGAGGTCTTACTCCGGTTTTACAAGCGAGGTAATGAAGGGCGTCATGAAAAGTATGACACTTTAACTCTCAGTTTTATCACAACCGACTGGTAATGTGTAAAAGTCATGGGTTTGATCCCTATGGAGATATTTTTTAGAATTCTTAAATGGAAAAAACATCATTACCCTCGGTTTTGATATCCACCAACGACTATAACACCTTTTGTTGGTGCAAAGGTAGAATAAATGATGAATGGAAATATTCTATTAAGAGAATGACGGCTACAAAACATGATAAAAGTTACAATAATTGTCACCCTATTTATAAGCTAAAACTAGGGTTACTAGAATAGGATAAAATACTAAAATACCCTCTAACAAACTTAGGGGCTAAGAAAATAGTACAACTAATAAATATGAATTACTTCTAATACCATCACTTGATTCATATTCCATCAAAACTTGTAACACCAATTCCATCCCTTAATCTGAGAAATTGATCAGTCTTGATAGCTTTCGTCAGAACATCTGTCAACTGTTTCTGAGTGCTGCAGTGTACAACTTCTAACACTCCCCTCTAAACTTGATGTCTCAGAAAATGATACTTGGTCTCAATGTGCTTGCTTCTCCCATGCAACACTGGGTTTCTGGCAAGATTGATTGCAGACTTGTTGTCAATCATCAGCTTCAGAGGTTTGTTTACTTTAATCTTCAGATCCTGCAATAGATTCAGAATCCACACAGCTTAGCATGCAGTAACAGCACCTGCAATGTATTCAGCTTCACAAGTTGACAACGCCACAACAGGTTGCTTCTTGGAACACCAAGAAATGGGACCTCCCAGAAATTTGAATAAGTACCCAGACTTACTTCTTCTGTCAACTCTGTCTCCACACCAATCAGAATCTGGATAACTCAGAAGTTCTGACTCATCCTTTCTTTCAGAAGGAAATAATACTCCATACTTCAGAGTTCCCTTGATATACCTCAGAATCCTGACAGCAGTTTGGTAATGGGACCACTTAGGTTTACTCATGAACCTACTAACCATCCCAATTGAATAGCAAATATCAGGTCTGGTATTGCACAAATACCTCAAAGAACCAACCAACTGTTTGAAGGTT
The DNA here is from genome assembly GCF_024323335.1 of Lathyrus oleraceus. Taxonomy (NCBI): domain Eukaryota; kingdom Viridiplantae; phylum Streptophyta; class Magnoliopsida; order Fabales; family Fabaceae; genus Lathyrus; species Lathyrus oleraceus. Next base: position 429,285,691 of record NC_066585.1, on the reverse strand, counting down.
GTAGCGTCCACATCCTTTCCATCAGAGTCAGAATCCAGTTTCTGATTTGTATCAGAAGGTGTGACAACAATCTTACAATTCTTCAGATTAAATCTCTTCAGAATTTTTATTTCATACTTGAGCTGATGCAAAATAATACCTTTCTCAGAGTATCTGAATTCCATCCCTAGAAAGTATGTCATTTTGCCTAGATCAGTCATTTCGAATTCATTCATCAGAACTTTCTTGAACTTGGCTATCTCCTGTTCAGAACTTCCAGTCAGCAGTATATCATCAACATATAAACATACAAGAGTCATATTTCCTTCAGAAGTATGCTGAACATAGACAACGTACTCCATCTCACATTTCTGAAAGCCTTGCTTCTTGAAAAATGAATCAATCTTCTGATTCCAAGCTCTAGGCGCTTGTTTCAATCCATATAGAGCTTTGTATAATCTGTACACCATCCCTTCCTGATTCTTTTTCACAAATCCAGAAGGTTGTGACACGTAAACTTCTTCTTCTAATGGACCGTTCAGAAATGCAGATTTTACATCTAAATGCATCAGAGGCCAATTCCTGTTAGCAGCTATTGCAATCACCATTCTAATTGTTTCATCTCTTGCTACAGGTGCAAACACTTCAGAGTAATCCAACCCAGGTTTCTGTAGAAATCCTCTGGCTACCAACCTTGCTTTATGTTTGCCAATTGAACCATCTGGCTTTAACTTCTACTTGAAAACCCATCTGACGCTGATGGATTTCTTGTCTTTTGGAAGTTCTGTCAGCTTCCAAGTCTTGTTTCTCTCTATAGCATCAAGTTCTTCTTTCATGGCCTTCAGCCAGAGCTTCTGCTTAAGAGCCTCTTCTGTACTTATGGGTTCAGAGTCTACTAACATGGCACACTGAATAACTTCTCCTTCAGAGTCTACTTCAGTGTCTTGCAGCATGTCAAATTCTGCATATCTTCTGGGGATGTTTCTGATTCTTTGTGGTCTCTTAACTTGTTCAGAGTCTTGAGCTTCAGAGTTTCTAGCTTCAGATGGCTGACTTCCTCCAGAGCTTTGACCATCTTCAGGGGCTGGCATATTTCCAGAGTCTGAATTGCCACCAGAATCTGGATTACCATCAGAGTCTGGGTCATCAGAGTCTGGATCATCATAGTCACCTTCATCTTCTGAGTCTTCTCCAGAGTCAGAATCACTATCAGAGTCAGAATCAACGTCAGAGTTTACTCCAACTTCAGAAATTCTTAACTCTGACCTTTCTTCAGAAGTTCTAACATCAGAATCAAATTGAGACTTATCCCAATTCCAAAATTCTGATTCCTTCACAATCACATCTCTGCTGAATTCAACTTTGTTGGTTTCTGGACAATAGAGCTTGTATGCACCTGTACTGTGGTACCCTATCAGAATCATCACTTTGCTTCTATCATCCAGCTTCTGTCTTCTGGCTTCTGGCTTCTGGAACATGTTTATAGCAAACAGAACCAAACACCTTTAGATGACTAACACTTTGCTTATCTCCAGTCCACTTCTGTATTGGAACTATTTCCTTCAACTTCTTCGTAGGACATCAGTTGAGTACATACGTTGCAGTGGCAACAACTTCTCCCCAGAGCTTCTAAGGAAGTTTCTTCTCCTTTAGCATGCTTCTCACCATATCAAGCAAAATGCGGTTTCTTCTTTTAGCAAGACCATTGTGTTGAGGGGTATAAGGAGCATTAACCTCATGCTCAATTCCATTCTCCTCACAGAACTTTTGGAACTCTTTGGAGTTATACTCACCTCCACCGTCAGTTCTAAGAATCTTCAACTTCTGACCACTCTGATTCTCAGCCTTCATTCTGAACTTCTTGAATTCATCAAACACCTCGTGTTTAAACTTAATAAGGGATACCCATGTCATTCTTGTGAATTCATCAACAAATAACACAAAGTATTTATTCCCTCCAATCGATGCTATTGGAAATGGACCACACACATCAGAATGTACAACTCCCAAGGCATGTTTTGCTCTTGGAGCAGTTTCTGACGCAAATGGCAATCGTGGTTGTTTTCCTTCCATGCAAACTTTGCATGACTTTTCAGGCTTCTTAATTGCAGGAATTCCATGTACCAACTTCTTTGAATTTAGATGTTTTAAGCTTCTGAAATTCAAATGACCAAATCTTCTGTGCCACAACTCACTCTCCTTCTCAGCACTTGTTGCACTAAGGCATTCTGAGTCTGTAGTTCTGACATTCACCTTGAATGTTCTATTCCTTCCCTTTTATGACTCCATAATCAACTTCTAATTGTAGTCATACAGCTTCAGAAGATTGTCCTTCATGGTAACTGAAAAACCTTTCTCAATTAATTGTCCCACACTCATCAGATTGCTTCTGATGCCAGGTACATACCACACATTCTGAATCAATGCTGTTTTCCCATTGTTCATAATCACTCTGACATTTCCCATACCTTCTACATTAAGATATTTGTCATCAGCACATCTGATCTTTGTCCTCTTTTCAGAGTCAAAGTCAACCAGCCATTTCTTGTTTCCAGTAAGATGATTTGAACAGCCAGTGTCCATATACCACCAGTCTATCAGATCCATATCATCAGATTCAGAGGCCATCAATAGCACAGATTCGTCATCAGAACTTCTGGCTATATTTGCTTCTTCTGATTTTCTCTCCTTGTTTGACCAACGGTCTCTAGGAAAGTGACCAAACTTCTTACAACAGTAACATTGGATCTTCTTCTTGTCATACTTCTCTTTTCCCTTCTGAGCATTCTTTTGTCTATCAGAGGTTGAGCTTTCTGACTTCTGACCACCATCAGATCTTCTCCTGGCTTCTGACTGCTTCTGATACCTCCTATCAGAAGTTGCTTTCAGAGCCTGATGCTCTACTTCCCTTTCAGAAGTTCTCTCAGTCAAATGCAACTCTTGCGCTTCTAGACTGCTCTGCAGCTCTTCAATTCTCATGGTGCTCAGATCTTTGGAATGTTCTATTGCTACCACAATGTAATCAAATTGACAAGTAAGGGATCTCAATACCTTCTCCATGATTGTTTCTTCAAAAAGAGTTTCTCCACACGCTTTCATCTTATTAGTGATCAGAATCACTCTGGAGATGTATTCAGAAACTTTCTCATTATTCTTCATGTTGAGATTCTCATATTGCTTTCTCAAGGACTGAAGCTTCACCTTCTTCACTGATGCGTCACCACCATAACATCTAACTAGTGTGTCCCACGCAGCCTTTGCTGTCGTTGAATCTGCAATCTTCTCAAACACATTTACATCAACACATTGATGAATGAAGAACAATGCTTTCTGATCCTTCTTCCTTACTTCCTTCTGCGCGTTTTTCTGTTCATCCGTCGCATCTGCTGCTACCGGAACATAACCATCAGTGACAAGATCTAGAACATCTTGAGCACCGAACAGTACACGCATTTGGATCATCCAACGATTCCAGTTTTTACCGTCAAATACTGGAAGTTTGGTGTTCATGTTTCCGTTTCCGTTCATCTTTCTACCTTGCACAGTACACTCAGATTTCTCACAGTGTTTCCCAACCAACAGAATTAAAATTCTGATCAGATTTTGTTCAAGATTCAACACGAATCTAAGAATCAAAATCAAACACACAAGACCTCACGTTCACTCGTGTTTCCCGTGTTTCCCAATGAATCTGAACCGGTGCTCTAGATACCAATTGTTGGTGCAAAGGTAGAATAAATGATGAATGGAAATATTCTATTAAGAGAATGACGGCTACAAAACATGATAAAAGTTACAATGATTGCCACCCTATTTATAAGCTAAAACTAGGGTTACTAGAATAGGATAAAATACTAAAATACCCTCTAACATACTTAGGGGCTAAGAAAATAGTACAACTAATAAATATGAATTACTTCTAATACCTTTCACCTCGGTTTTGAGATTCAACCGACGAACAAAACACGTTTGAATTTATTAAATATAATATAATTTCTTGTATCACTAAACCCTAATTGAACATATAACTTCTCAAAATTGGTTAGAAAAATAATTATATGAACAATTGTGTTATATATGAAGAACAACTTACATTAATCAATGATTTTCGAGCATCTTGTAACTCATCGTTCATATCACGCTATTTTATGGTTAAAATCTCTTAAATATTTCAAAATCTTTATTCAAATCTTCCTTTTCTACTAATTCATTCTTGAAAGCATAAAGTTTGATGCTCTGGAAAATAAACAAATAGGGAAGAAAATTGAACGAAAACTAGAAGTATTGAAGATATTTTAACGATAAAAAAAACATGAGATAAACTATGAGTTGCAGAATGTTACAAAATCATTAATTAGTGTAAAATAAGTTTAAGATACAACCTAATTTTTCATGTGATTATTTCCAAAATCAATTTAATAGGTTATATATTCAAAAAGAGGTTAGTGAAACAAACAATGGGTATTATATATAATAAACTCAATTTTACGGAACAAGATGAGAGGTGCACAAAGAATCACAAAAGACATAATCTCAATCTCAATATCAATGTCAAACTCAAACTCATGAACAACAACTAAACTACAACATATATATTTTCATAACTTCGGGTAGTATAACAACTAAACAACAACAACAATAACATCAATAACTAAAAAACAACAACTTACATTAAACAACAACTCAAAAAAACACTCAACAAAACTACAACAACATCATAAATAAACCTATAGCATAAATTTGTTCAAACAACAACAACAACAAGATTAAACCTCTAAGGTTTAGGGTCTCAATAACAACAACAACAACAACAAGATTAAACCTCTAAGGTTTAGGGTCTCAATAACAACAACAACAACAACATCATCAACAAACCAAAAAATATATTTTTTTAAACAACAACAACAAGATTAAACCTCTAGGGTTTAGGGTCACAATAACGGGTCTCAACAACAACAACAATAACAACAACAACAACAATAATAATAATAATAACAACTTAACAATAAACAACAACAACATCAATAAACCTATAACATAAATTTATTTAAACATCAACCACAACAAGATTAAACCTTTAGGGGTTCGGGTAACAATAACAACAACAACAACATCAAGAAGTTTGACATATCAGATCTCTAAAGAAGAAGCGAAAAAAAATGATTTAAATCTCTGAAAAAGAAATGACATCCCTAAAGACATATCATCTATGTATTAAGGATGCTATGTATTTATGACTCACGTTGTTTAGGGATCTCTTGTTAACTCTCTTCTTTAGGACTCTTTGTTATGGTTATGTTTGTGTTGTTTTAGACAAGTGAAACTGAATGTTACAAGCTAAAACTATATATATATATATATATATATATATATATATATATATATATATATATATATATATATATATATATATATATATATATATATATATATATATATATATATATATATATATATATATATATATATATATATATATATATATATATATATATATAATAGAAACAAATTTAGCTCAGTTGGAAAACAAAACTGAGGTGAAAAGTGACTTATTTATAGATTAAAAATATAATATTCAAGAAGACGCCACTTTTAATGAAACAAAAATATAAACTAAAATTGCTGGGGTTCGAAGCATGTATACTGAATTAGTTTACCCCTCGATTTTTAAATAAAAACAACGGAATATATTGCATATTTTTTTAAGAAAAAAACATGGTGCATCAAAGAATTATACCTCGATTTTCTGATATGTGAGGTGAAATCGTTGTCATAAAAAATATTTTTTTTCTAGTAATGGGCATACGTCTTGTATTCAATATAGACACGAGGGAAAAAAGGTAATTGCATAAATAATCATTATCACAAAAAATATTTTGTTAGATCACATGACATTTTCGTCGCTTTGGTAGAAGTGATGTGTTGTTAGATGTCTCTCACTATTCATTATATAAAATGTGTGATTTAATATAACTACAAATACTATGAGAACCTACAGAGTTACACACATAATAGTAGATTGATGAAAGAGTAAATAAATTGTTGAAACTTATTTGGTAGTGGGGTCTTGAAATGCACTAGCTTTAAATAGAGAAACACATTACACTATATGATACGATATGCTTAAATGGGTTTGCTCAGCTTTCTGACCAGGGAAGTGGTTCTATAAATAAAACCCTTATGTTTAAGTAAAAAAACTTGAACAAAATTCATTTTAGAAATCCTAGTTCTCTAAAACCTAAAACAGTTATCTCTCTCTCTCTCTCTCTCTCTCTCTCTCTCACACACACACACACACACACACACACACACACACACACACACACACACACACACACACACACACACACACACACAACCTTCATTCAAGTCAAATAGCACTATGAGTGAAGATATTTTTTGTGTGTAGACTCATTAGAGGTGTTTTCATTCATGCAATGCTCGTGATCACTATTTAAATTCGACTTCATAGATTCATAACTACAAGAGGAAATTATTTGATCACTGATCATGACCATTTGTAAGGATTCACCAAAGGATTTTTTTTTGTTTATACACCCGATTTTGCTCGTAATTTTCCTTCAGTCTATACACATGAGTTGGACTTGGATGCCACTTATTGAACAAGTGACTTAAACATTATAGTGGGTGAATTTTTATTATAAAAAACGTTAAGAAAAATGAATTTTCAAAATGAGTCTAAAACAAAAAGTAGAATAGGAAAAGACGATGAATAATGAACTAAATAAATAAAAGAGATAATGTAGAAAGGAAAGCACACACCCTAATTTATCATGGATCGACTCAAAACCACGAGTCATGCGTTCAGTCCGCAAGGAAGCGCATTGAGATTTTCCTATAATAACCAAGCTTTTAACACATGTTCGGCCACCAACCCTACATTAAGTTGTTAACACATGTTCAACCTGCAACCTTTACACCAAATTTTTAATAACAAGATCATCTTACAACCTTTATGTCTTACAAGTTAAAGAGAAGTCTATCTTGGTTTTATAATTGAGATTATAATAACAATATTGGTTACGCGAGATTTTATACAAGAGTTTCTCTCTTAACAGATCAATATGAAGATTATGAAAAATATAAAATTAAGTGAGAGAAGAATATAAGACCTTTTTTTAGAAATATTCAAATTCCTGGTGTGTTTTTCAAATAATCATCAATCCTCTTTATATAGTTAACTTGTCATTAAATTGAATAAAAATGAAAACAATAGAAGACCTCTAAAATTGGCACATCATCAATTATGACATGGCTATAATCGATTATGCTAAGTAATATTATAAAATCTTTGATCAGATACAACCATATTCGATTATGGAGTATCCATAAGCTATTCTTCGATGAGATACGTCTCATAATCTATTATACCACATATATTATAGGGTGAGATATGCAACATAATTGATTATTTATACAACCATAATCGATTATGTAAGTTAAAAAATATTTTTATCTTTTCCAAATAAATAAATATATATATATATATATATATATATATATATATATATATATATATATATATATATATATATATATATATATATATATATATATATATATATATATATATATATATATATATATTTAAATAAAAGTTTGAAAACCATTTATGTGAGCGTGTGTGTATTTTAGTATTGAGAGAAATAAAACTAATTACAATTAGATCCTACTAAATTAAAACCATTTAAGCTTCAGATCAATATATGCTTTATGATTCATGTTTTTTTTTTCATATCTTTTTTTTTATGACAGGTATTTGATTTTATTGAAACGATCATTAGAATTTGTTCAAATATAAAACCACAAATATAACAACTAACACATATCAATATTTTAAGTATTTATCACATTTAAATATATAAAGTTATTGATTTATAATTACCAATACTTTTTTACACTAATTCTTACCTATAAATAAATATTACTGGTAGAGATTGAATCATAAACTAATAGTTCATATTTTTTTATCTCACCCAACTATTTTTTATATTCCTTTCTCTTCCTAGATATTTTTCTAGTCTATCACTTTTCGAATATCAACAACTAGAAAAATGGTGTTTAGGGTCCGATCAAAATCGACGCTAAAACCAATGCTAAAAGACTACCACTAATAGGGGTGGCAAACGGGCATGCCCGTCCCGTTTAGGTTCGTCCCGCAAAAGCCCGCAAAAAAATAAGGAGGGACGAACATAGTAGAGAACGCGAACCTAAAATTTATGTCTGTTCCCGCAAAAAAGTAAGGGTGAGGCGGAAAAAACCTGTTGGCACTACAACTTATAAGTCTAAAAATGTAAATATTTATATAAATGTCCATATCCATAAAAATCCGCGAAGAAAACAAGGCAGAGCGGGACATACACATTAGAGGGTAAGAGCCTAAATCTTTGACCCGCTCCACACTAAAGTGCGGTCAAAACGGACATGCCCAACCTATTTTGCCACCCCTATCACTAATTAATAGCAAGATCTTACTTTTTCTTTTATCAAATATTCAAATATGACGTGAAAATGTGAGATGCATGTTTAACCTAATTATATTTATTGATGGTAATAATTTTCTACTTTATATATATATATATATATATATATATATATATATATATATATATATATATATATATATATATAAAATTAGAGGTTAGACTAGATTTTAGAAGATAGAGACATAAGATCCAATAAATTTTAAAGTTCTGATATAATTTGAAAGTTTATTTAAAAATATATTTTATATTAAGACTTTCGAATAGTTTATTTTATCTATTTTTTTAAATAGATAACACGATCTTTAATGTATTATTTAATCTATTTTTTTAATAAATATACAAATATAAGTCAATAAATTTTTTAATAATTTAAATCTAATTTATTTAATTAAATAAATTTTAAAAAAAATTACGCTATATTTTTTATTAAATAGATCAGATTATACCAGATTTAAATATAAATAGGCCAACTTTACATTCAGATCGGTATTGAATTAAAATAAATAACTGCGACAACTTTACAAGAGGTAAACATTTCAATCTATTTAACTTGAACATCCCAAATTTATCCTTGTTTTTTTAATTTTAGCTATATTAATTTTTTTATTCATTGCACAAATTTAAATAAATAAAAATATAACTTTTAGTAAAATAAACTAGACTAAAATATTTAGAAAAAAATTGTGAAGATCCAAAAATTACATATTATATAAATTAAAGGGTCAAAATTTCATAATTAAAAGTAAATTTAAAAAGAATAAATTAACAATAAAGATATAGTTGAGATAAATTATGAATTCTAATTTTAATTTCATAATCAATCTAAATTAACCAACAAAAATAATATAATTTTTTTAAAATCATAATTTTTGTTTAGTAATTCTATTTTTAGTGCTTAAGAGTATTCTTGTAAATGATGGAAGGCTATGCCCTAGGCTACATATTCAGATTATGTGATTTTTTTAAATAAAAAAGCTTTAAGATTTTCAAAAGTTTATGTTTGTTATAAAAAAAGCCACAAACAATAAAAAAAATCTTTTAAATCTTTCAGACAAGTTTACTTAATAAATTTAAATAGTTTATTATTATTATTATAATATTATTTTATATTTAATTTGAATTATAATACAAAAATAAATCTCAAGTACTTTAAAGAATTTGTGAAAAAAAAATGAAAAAACTTTATGAACAGTTTCATAAAAATAAATATTTAATTTAATTGTTGTTTCATTAGTTCATATATTTAAATATTAAATAAATTATTTCTTTACAAATATTTAAGTAGGTTAATAAACCAAGTGAGCCTTAAAAAATTTGTTAGACTCTAACTTATAAAAATAAATCTTTGATAGATTTCATGTTGTCAGACTTAAACTTTACATTTTTTAGTAAGTTAGATTTTACATTTTTTAAAAGTTAGATTTAGGTTTGATGAAATCTAGTTTGGCAAGTTTTAACTTTTATTTATATGATAGTTGAATTCTTTTTATTAACAATAAAGATATAGTTGCAACAACTTTACAAATTTGAAGACGTAAATATTTCAATCTATTAACTTGAGAATGGTAGATGTGTTCGCAAATTTATCATTTTCTTCAGTTTTAGCGATTTTAAATTTATTTACTTTTTATTCATTTTACAAATTTAAATAAATAAAAATATAACTTATAGTAAAATAAACTAGATTAAAATTTCTGGAACAAAAATGTGAAGATCCAAAATTACATATTATATAAATTAAAGGGATTCAATAATCCCTACTCATCAGATTCAATTTACACGCTTGTCAATACATAATCAACATTTATCATTGACGAAACAACCTTCCACGACCACCTTAAAATAGTTCATCTCAGTGAGATCAAGCTCATGATATAAACATGACACTTAGGCCTTTGCCTTCTCAATCTTGTCATCCCCAAGAAATGATCCTTCCATCAGAGTCTCATCCACATCCTTTTTGAGACTACCCACTTCGGATTCATGATGAGTGCTTTGGTTTTGGACCGACACCTCAAATGACGTCTTGTCTTTCTGCAAAGAATCCCTTTATTAGCCCACCTTATGAATATAATCATGAGCTTCCTTCAAGTACTTCTTAGGGGAGATTATCCTCACATTGACCAAGATCAATAGTGTATGGTCAATCTCTTGGTTTTATTTCAACCTCCTCACCTTAGCTTTTGGGTCGTTCTCCCACTAAGGAGACATGTTAGAATCTTCAAAAAGGTCCTGCCATAGCATGACGATCCTCGTCAAATAAGAGAAAAAACTTTAGAGCATCTTATGAGCTTCCATAGACCTTGCTTTCTTCATATCCTCATTGGAATTTAGGTGGTTAAAGATACACAAATCCATCGAAACCTTTCTCCCATAAGTGAATTTGCCTTGTAAAAAGGGAGTTACGCTGCTTTTGACCACCAGTCTTGCCATGATGCCTCCTATCTCTAGATCTATCAACGCAAAGGCATCCATAATTAACGGCTTTTTTCCATGATCAACATTGTTTATCTTCACCTAAGGCAATTTAGTGCCCTCCATGGCAAGTAAAAATGTGATAATATTCCTGGGAACAACCTTGACAACTTTCCCATCAACCATTTTCTTTCTTTCATTTTTAATATAATTTTGGAAGCTGGTAGGATCACTATGGTGAATGACATGAGTATTTTAGCAACAAACCTTGACTAGCCTCATCATGGCCTTCTGTTGAGCAAAGGAAATTCCATTCATCCAACCGCCTTCTAGAAATATGGAATACAAACTAGAACTTCTTTAGAAAAGAAGCCCAAGGGAGTCTCGAAAATCTCCATGATAAACTAAACAAAATTTGAGGAAGAAGACAACAAATCAATGTCATTGGCGAAACTGTTAGAAGAACCAAGCACCCATCTCTCCATGAATTTCCAATGTACTAGTCTCGTCATGCGTTCCAAAGATTTCGTGCATTGATTCCACAACTCATATTTCTACGAAACAGTTTGAGGCTCAATAAATTTCCCAGACTCCTCACACTCGTGAATAATAACCATGACTACAAATAAAACAAGAAAATGAACGAGATTATACCTACGATGGAGAGTATACAATGAACAATAAAGGAGAATGAGAGTTAGCAAGAAGAATATGAGAATGTTGAGAAAATATGAAACTCGAACTGGGTTAAAATAAGGAAAAATAACGCTTATTTAAGTTCATAAGTGGCAGGCAATAGAACGGCTACATTTAAGACTATTAGCCTAGGGATATTGATCTAATGATGACATTGTCTCTTTATGAGTCACAAGGAAGCAAATGATGATTATAACCAAACCCTGTGTAAAAAGAGTAAGGCTATGAGTCAAATATAAAAAACTTTAGGAAATAGAACAATTTTTTTGATGGGGAGGCATGTAACCATATTTTTAAACCAGAATTACTAAACATCCCGTTTCCAACCCCTCAAAAAAGGTATATCTCCCTTTTGAATCCCAATTTTGGGTGACACTACTAGGACCTTGGTCGAACTTGAAATGAATTTGTACTCTAGGATATATTTGAAGGATTGTGTACATTCCAGACTCTCCCTCTAAAGCACTTCGCTCATTTGGGTATCATGCTTGAGGGACTGTGTACATTCTAGTTTCTTCCCCCAATCCACTTCTCTCCTTTGGGCCTTATGCTTGAGGGATATTGTACATTCCAGACTCTCCTTCTAAAGTATTTTTCTCATTTGAGTTTCATGCCTGAGGGATTATAAACTGATGGACTAAACTAGGAAGTGTACTAGTCTCGTTAAAGTAATAAAATCATTCGTCTCCATGGGGATTGGGAATTAAAACAAGTTAATAAAAAATCTATATAAGTTAAATAGTTGGGGGTTCAATAGTTATATGGTGCAAAATAAGAACGAGAAAATTAATGGAGTAAAGTTCGACGCGGAAAGGTGATTAGATATTTTATTAAATCCCTTAGTTATACATTTTGATGAGTTATGTATCAAATGAATTACAATTAAGCTATAATCTCACAGTGAATGAACAAGACCACTATATACAATTCCTTGGTTTATAGCTCACTATTTTACACAATAATTCTCTAACTCCTTAGACCAATTCAGAGTTAAATCAGACGTTTCTAAGTTCATTAATTCAAAAGTCACAACTTATAATTACCTATTTATAGTTATTTACTAAGTTGAATAATTGTCCTACTCATCAGATTCAATTTACGCGCTTGTCAATACATAAACAACATTTAGCAACAAGAACGGTTAAATAATGATTAATAAAATAAAGGAATTCAAATAATATCAAACAATCATATTGTTCCAACATGGTACAATTAAGTTCATTTCAAAAGACATAGTCTAAAATAACTTAGCTACTGATAGTGAAATTGACAATTACCATTAGTTAACCAAAAATAACCATCAAAATTAAAGTAAAATATGCTCTCCAATGACTCTAATGCTCTCCAAATTAATGCTCCAAAGCTCTTAGCCATCACTTTCTCTCTCAAATTTCGAACACCAAAAAAATGTAGCAAAAAGCCTTTATAATATCGCAACTAGCATGTGTCAGAAAAAGTGCTGCATTGCGACCATGTTAGCATATGTCGTGATCGTAGTATGACTTCATGGCACCCACGATGAGAGCATCGCAGTTGCGAGAGAAATAGAGGTAAAATCACGTATTTTCTTCCTTTTTCTTCAAATTTTTACTAAGTTCCAACTTTCTTCCTCTTGGTTATTTTTGCTCACTTCTTCCTCTTGTTTATTTTTTCTCACTTCTTCCACATATTATTTTGGTAAACAAAATGTTAAAATATCAATGACATGTTCCAATTGTATTTTAGTTTGTGCAATAATTTATTAAATTAAAGTGATTTATCTCATATTATATGTGTATCATAATATGAAAATATTATTTCTTCTTCATCTCGATATTAAAAGTAATTTGGTATATTTTAGATTATTATAATTTGACAAACATTTATGAAAAAAAAGTTATAAAAACTTCCTTTGCTAGGAACTATGCCAAGTTCACTAATGAACTTTTTGATCCAAATAACTTCCTTTGCTGCACTTGAGGAAGCAATATACTCGGCCTCGGTTGTAGAATCAGCAACTGTATCTTGCTTTGAACTTTTCCAGCTCACAGCGCCACCTTTTAAGCAAAACACATAACTAGATTGCGATCTAAAGTCATCCTTATCTGTCTGGAAGTTAGCATCGGTGTATCCAATTACAGCCAACTCTACCTGACCTCCATATATCAAGAATGAGTCCTTAGTCCTTCTCATATACTTAAGGATATTCTTGACAGCTACCCAATGAGCATCACCAGGATCAGATTGGTACCTACTCGTTGCACTTAAAGCATACGAGACATCTGGTTGAGTACATAACATGGCATACATGATAGATCCTATTGCAGATGCATATGGAATCTTATTCATGCGATCCCTTTCTTCCTTAGTTGAAGAGGATTGTGTTTTTGATAGACACAAGCCATGTTGCATAGGTATGAATCCTTTCTTGGAATCATGCATATTAAAGCGTCTCAGCACTTTGTCTATGTACGTACTCTGACTTAGGCCAAGCAGTTTTTGTGATCTATCTCTATAGATTCTGATTCCTAATATATAGGCTGCTTCACCTAGGTCCTTCATAGAAAAGCATTTCCCCAACCAAGACTTTACTTGTTGCAGGGTAGGGACATCGTTTCTAATGAGTAATATGTCATCTACATATAATACCAGGAAAATGATCATGCTCCCACTAACCTTCTTGTAGACACAAGGCTCATCTTTAATCTTGATGAATCCATATTGTTTGACTGTTTCATCAAAACAAAGATTCCAGCTTCTGAAAGCTTGCTTCAATCCATAGATTGATCTTTGTAACTTACATATCTTTTGGGCTTCTTCTGGTATGCCAAACCCTTCAGGTTGTGTCATGTACACATCCTCAAGAAGATTCCCATTAAGGAAAGCAGTTTTGACATCCATCTGCCATATTTCATAATCATGATATGCAGCGATATCAAGTAAAATCCGAACAGATTTAAGCATTGCAACTGGTGAAAAGGTTTCATCATAGTCAACCCCATGAATTTGTTTATATCCTTTTGCAACCAGTCTTGCCTTATAGGTATGTACCTTACCATCCATGTCAGTCTTCTTTTTGAAGACCCACTTGCATCCTATAGGGTTAACTCCTACAGGAGGCTCTACCAAGGTCCAAACTTGGTTTGTGTACATGGAATCCATTTCAGATTTCATGGCTTCTAGCCACTTCTCAGACTCGGGACCAGTTATGGCCTCTTGGTAGGTCACAAGCTCATCTTGATCCATGAGTAATACATCACCTTGATCAGTTATGAGATATCCATATCTCTCAGGTTGGTGACGTATCCTGCTTGACCTAAGCTGGTCTTGTTCTACTTGAGCAGGCTGCTCTTCCACAACTACTTGTGTTTCCTGCTCTAATTCCTCCATAGGTGTATCGATGCTTTGTGATTCTTGAATTTCTTCAAGCTCTACTTTCCTCGCACTTATTCCTTTGGAAATAAAATCCTTTTCTAGGAAAACTCTAGTTCGAGCGACAAACACTTTGCCCTCAAAAGGATTGTAGAAGTAATACCCTCTTGTTTCTTTAGGATACCCCACAAATAAGCATTTGTCAGATTTGGGCTCAAGCTTAGTTGAAATTTGTCGTTTCACATAAACTTCGCAACCCCAAATCTTCATGTAAGACATATGTGGTTTCTTACCACTCCATATCTCATATGGTGTCTTCTCAACCTTTTTGGATGGAACACGGTCAAGTGTGTAAGCTGCTGTCAATAGTGCATGTCCCTAAAAGGAGTTTGGAAGATCGGCGTGAATCATCATGGATCGGACCATGTCTAACAGGGTTCGATTTCTTCTCTCAGATACACCATTCCATTGGGGTGTTCCAGGAGGAGTAAGTTGGGATAGGATCCCACACTCTTTCAGATGGTCATCAAAGTCTAGGCTTAAATATTCACCACCTCAATCTGATCGAAGAGTTTTAATATTCTTACCTAGTTGGTTTTATACTTCATTCTTGAATTCCTTGAACTTTTCAAAGGACTCTGATTTGTGTTTCATTAAATACACATAACCATATCTACTAAAATCATCAGTAAATGTGATGAAGTATTGAAAACCTCCTCTGGCTGGTATGTTCAGTGGTCCACATACATCAGTATGTATGAGGGCCAAAAGATCATTAGCTCTTTCACATTTTCCTGTGAATGGAGACTTTGTCATCTTTCCAATTAAACAAGATCTGCATGTCTCATATGATTCATAATCAAAAGAGTCCAAGAGTCCATCTTTATGGAGTTTGGAAATGTGTTTCTCATTTATGTGGCCTAATCGACAATGCCAAAGATAAGTTGGATTTAACTCATTAGGTTTCATCCTTTTAGTATTAATGTTATAAATAGGCATTTCAAGATCAAGGACATATAGTCCATTGTTCATTTGTGCAGTAGCATAGAATATATCATTCAAATAAATTGAGCAACAATTGTTCTTTATTATAAATGAAAAACCAAACTTGTCCAAACAAGAAACGGAAATAATATTCCTTCTAATTGCAGGTACATAATAACAGTTTTCTAACTGAATTACTAAACCACTAGGTAAAGTCAATACATAAGTTCCTACGGCTAAAGCAGCAACCTTTGCTCCATTGCCAACTCGTAGGTCGACTTCACTTTTTTCCAAATCTCTACTCCTTTTTAGTCCTTGCACATTGGTACAAATGTGAGAACCGCATCCAGTATCTAATACCCATGATGCAGAAGTAGATAAATTAATTTCAATAACAAAAATACCTGAAGTTGAAGTCTCTACTCCATTCTTCTTATCTTCCAGGTACTTTGGGCAGTTTCTCTTCCAGTGTCCGGTCTTACCGCAATGGAAGCAGGTGCCTTCTTTTGCTATGCCTCCACTAGGCTTCAAAGCAAAAACAATGGGTTTGGGTTTTGTCGCATCCGCGAAAAACAACCGGCGGGCTAAAACAAAACAAACAGAGCCGCCACCGTGCATTATTTATCCCAAAGAGGGAAAGGAAACGCTCGAAGTAAACCTGGAAAAGACATGGTCTTGCGACCAAAGAGAGATGGGATCGGAAGTCGGTTACGCAAGGGGAAGGTATTAGCACCCCTCACGTCCGTCGTACTCGACGGGATCCACGCTCAAAAGAATAGAAGAAAGGTTGCTAAACACTGCTCAAAAGAATGCACACACACACTGGAAACAACACAGGTGGGAGAAGAGGGGAAAGGGCTCGCTAGGATATCGCATCCTATGCCTACATATCTCATCTGGAATGAGAATCAGAGCTACTGTAGTTCGGCTCACGCACGCCAAACAAAACACACACGGGAAACCAACTGCCAATCGCTGGACTTACGTCAGACTCCACACAAACCGGCAAACATGGAAACCGAATGCCAATCGCTGGACTTACATCAGATTCCGAACCAACAAACACACACAGGAAACCAACTGCCAATCGTTGGACTTACGTCAGACTCCACACAAGCAAACACCAATAGGATACGGACTGCCAACCGCTGGTCTTACATCCATATCCTAACACCCACAAGAAGGTTAACAACCAAACAAGTCAATAGGGAGTCTGGAACTCGAGCCTAATAACTGTCAAGCAAACACACTCAAAAAGAAAAAGGGTGCCCGGAGAGATCTCGTACGATCTCCTTCCTACGTACCTCATCTGGTATGAGGATCAGGGCAACGTAGTTCCCCTTAATAGGGGAGAAACTTCTAACCTAACCAGAGACTGGGAAATGACAAACTAGAAGGGAGCCTGACTCGAGCCTAATAGTTATCATGCAATCCACAATGGTCCTAGGTTGAGGTTTCTATCTAACTTGCACAGGCAGCAAGCTATCCTAAACAGCATAGGCAAAGCAAACATACACACAATTAGCACACACTATATACAAAAAAGTGGGCTCACACAAGGTTAGGCTGTGAAACACAAGCCAACTGGAATCGGGTGTAGTTAGCTCTTAACCCTAACATTGAGAGTTAGGGTGAAGCAGATGAAATGGGAAGTGAGGGTAAGACCTCACAGCTCTTATCCCTGGCCTGGGAGAGCTTCAGACAAATGAAAGTGTGGGATTTCAGAAAGTTGGAACTCTTCTCCACATATGACTGACACAACAAAGATCTTGGGCTAATATCCACAATGCATCAACACAAGGTGTGTGAGCAAAGTGGATGACACAATGAATAGCAGGAGATGGATTGCACATCTCTTTTATCTGCCAATTGCCTCATAGAGGTCTTTTCCTGCTTGGCACAAAGATAAACATTCACAAGCATTGCCTCTTAAGGAGGGCTTCAGACAGGTGCCTGCCCAAGTAACAGGACAGGTCTTCCAGACTACATGAAGTCAGAGAGTTATACCTATGTGGTTAAGCAACCAAGAGCAAGTTCAAATTGAACTTAAGCAACTTATGTACCTGTGGAAACATCACACCAATCAGTTCCACTATACAGACAAACAGACAACCATGAATATCAAACAGTCAAACCCAATGAGCAAAGGCATAAGCCAACAAGTCAAACTCAAATGAGTTAACAATCCTACAAAACACACAAGGTTAGTAGCCAAAAGCAAACATCAAATGCTCAAGTGAGGTAGCATCATGAACCATATAACCTGGATGTTCAACCTGAAACCAAAGCTCAAAGATGAGACAAACCACTAGGTCAAGGCCTAGGGTCAAAGAGGGAGAAAAAATTCAAAACAGAACATGAAAATTGACATGAATTAACTTCAATCAATTAAGAACATCATCCAAAAGGTCTCATCCCAATATCAATTACCAATTTCATTTCATGAACCAAACATGGCAAGGTATGCACATTGTAACCACATTGAGACATCAGAATGAACAAATGCACAATAATTCAAAAATGGTTCAAATGATTTTGGCAAAAATCATGGGTAAACAGAACACACAACATGATCATCACACAAAAAATTAGAGCATTTGGACAACATTAGGCATGGTAATCAAATTGCATAAGCCAAGGCAAGCACAATCAAGCACATATGTGACATAATTTGGTACACCAACTTAGAACAAGCCTAAAACAGAAATGCAACATGATAAAAACCTCAAACCAAAGCCAAAACACCATTCAATATGTCTAGAAGTAGTGTGCAAAATTTCACATCCATTGGATAAACCACAAGCATTTCACAATCACATGAAGATCAAGACACTTCAAAAGCTCAAAAATGATTATCCAGAATGGAAAATCTCAATCAAATCAGAAATCAATCCAAAAATTTCACAAAAAATCATGAGCATTCACAACATGCATATCAAGCATCATACAAAACATCAAGACATTTGGAATTCATTTAGCATGGTAAATGCATCAATCAAATTGGACAAGCAAAGGTGTGACACAAATTGTCACACCTATCTTAGAAAAATCATAAGTCAGCAATGGCAATTGATAAAAATGCAAACTCAACACCAAAATGTCCAGCAATATGTCTAGTTTCATCATGTAAAATTTCATGAGCATTGGATTAAAATTGAGCATTTCACAAATGTATGATCAAGGCAATGTCAAGAATGGACATGTATACACAAACCCTAGCACCAAAAATAAACCAGCCATGCACAATTTGCAAAATAATATTAAAAAAAACTAGACAAAAAATGTGACCTAATGCAAAAACCCACACAATTTTCGGATCATTATTCCATTTGTTATGATTTTATGAAGTTGAAGAAAAAATAAAAAAAAGCATGTGGAGCATATATGAACATGGCATGGAATAAAGGAAAATCAAAGAAGCATTTAACTAAAGTTGCATCGGCCGGATTCGAACCATGTAGCGTTTTGAAATTAGAATTGACGCGCTGCATGGGAATGGCATGCAGCCAATCACAACGCAGCCCTAGCGCACCACAAGGAGAACGGTTCAAAACCGTGGCCTAAGGTCCTGTAATCATCTTCTTCAACAGAACACGCCATGAACAGTGACCTCCAACAATCATCAAGAACTTTTGTTCCAGTTTTCAAAAACAAGTATATATTCATGTAGCACACATATCATAGACCACGAATCAAGCATTAATTAGGCATGGATCATCATAAATCGAAGGGATCGAGCAAATCAAGAATTCAATATCAAACTTTAAATCATCGAAACTAAGTGAATATGGCATGGTTTTTAGTGATTTAAAGCTCAGCATGATCACAATAGAGAGATCTACAACAATATATCAACAATTTCATGAATTAAAGAGGTCGAATTTGTGACCTCTTGATGAACAGCTTGGTGAAATCACGTGTTCTTGGCTGTGCAATGCTTCAATCTTCCTCTAGCAAGCTTGTACAAGTGTTTGGATGAATGCTTGAGGTCCAATTGTCCTTGATTCAACCGAATTAGGATTTCACCATTGATGAGCTTCAAGCTTGAGCTGCTTCAATTATGCACGAATTCACTTGGATCTTGGTTCAAACATGCTCCATGATGATACTAGATGATGAATTAGGCAAGGAAATGTGGTTTGATTTGAAGAAATTTGAAGAAAAAATGAGAGAAAGTTTGAGAGAAATTTTGAGATTCTAGATCCAAACTTGGGAAAATGTGATGAATTCTGTTATGATTTGTGTTATATATGCTTCACTAATCATGTTTAATTAACCTAAACCAAGTGCTAATGAAAATTAATTAAGTTTGGAGGTGTTTTGCAAAATTGATCTTTCACCCTTATGCATGGACATGGCATGTGAACAGTACGAATTTGGGATTGAAAGGCACTCAAAATATCATTTTAAAGCCAATGGAAGTGGTACCATGTTCAAATAATGCACACATTTCAAATTCCATTTTTCCCTCCAAAAATCAATTGAATTTTCAAATATTTATGTGAATGTAATGCATGCCATGTAATGCCAAATTTGGAAACTAGAGGTTAAAACAAGAATGATGCAAAAAGAGCCACTTGATTTGGAATTTTGGTTTGAAAGTTATGCCCCTTTGAAGTTCAATGTTCACTTGGCCAAGTTTGATCCATATCTCCTTAACCACACATGAGAAATTGATGATCTTGGACTTTTTGGAAATGGGAGAGAAATATCTACAACTTTCATGTTCAACAAAATTCCATTTGAAGCTTTCTTGATGATGTAAAGTTGAGTTGAAAACCTTTCCATTTTTGGCAATTTCAAATTACAGGTCACTTTCTATTTTTGGAATGTTTTGTCCTGACTCTATTTTCTTCAATATTGATGTTTGAAATGTCAAATGGGACTTGTTTGAAAATGAATGAAGTATTTTTAGCCACTTCCCACCTCCAAATCCAACAGTTGACTTGTGGTTGACTTTTGTTGACTGATAGATGACTTGGTCATGCACAGATGAATTTGAACCTCAATCTCCTGATGAAATGGCTCCAAAATGAAACCCTAGTTTATAAAAGCTCCATAAAACCATGTAATGATCCCCATCTTAATGAAGACCTCATCTCCTTGAAAAACCCTGACTGGCATAATTCAACTGATTAGGGTTGACCAGAGGTCAAAACCCTAATCCAAGGAATCTGATCAGAAATAATGAACCTTGATGATGATGATAAGACCATGATGATGGTGATGTACCACTTCAACCAAGATAATACCCAATCTCCTTGAGGAACCAAGAACCCTAATTGAAGCACAAACCTTCAGATGATTAGTGGTCAATTCATGAGACCTTCAGGCTTGCATCTCTTAACCTCTCCATCTTCTGAGAAAGACTTAGAAGGATGACTTGCTTATTGTTTCCACATGATATGCAAAGATGTAATGCCTAATGTCCTAAAAGATGAAATACAATATGCTAAGCTAGTCCCAAGAGAGGAGGGCAAATTTTGAGGTGTTACAGGTTTGGCAACTTCCTTGCCTTTCCCTTTATCACCCTGCTTGGTGGGTCTTTTGTTCTGTCTCTTTCCATTTCCAATCATCATAATGGACTTCCCTTTTGACTTCAGATTCTGCTCAGCAGTTCTTAACATGACTAGCAGTTCAGGAAGAGATTTGTCTATATCATTCATATTGAAATTTAGGACAAATTGACTGAATCTATCTGGCAACGATTGCAAGATTAAATCAGTTGCAAGTTCCTTTCCGAGGGGAAAACCTAACCTCTCAAGGTTCTCCATATACCCAATCATCTTGAGCACATGGGGACCTACAGGGGCTCCCTCAGCTAACTTGCCTTGAAAAAGGGCTTTTAAAACTTCAAACCTTTCATGCCTTGCTTGTTCTTGGTAGAGCATCTTGAGGTGTTCGATCATATCGAACGCTGCCATGTTCTCATGTTGCTTTTGCAACTCTGAGTTTATGGTAGCTAGCATGACACAAGCAGTTTCATTGGCATCATCGACATGCTTCTTATAAGCATCTCTTTCTGCCTTAGGTGCAGAACTAGGAGGTTCCTCTTCAGGAACAGGTTTCTCCAAGACATACAACTTTCTATCATGTTTGAAGACAATCCTCAGATTTCGGTGCCAATGCAGAAAATTTGTCCCAGACAATTTTTCCTTGTCAAGGATTGATCGCAAAATGTTGTTAGAGGTGTTTGTTGTCATGGTAATCTACATGAAAATAATGAAAATATAAGTATCAATAACATATTTAATTAGGCCTTTAATTAAATATGCTCCCACTATTTTACTCAAAACAAATGACCCTCACCATTTGATTCGGAAAATCCCGTTGGAAGATTTTCTAGTGGGTCGAGATCCATATTTCACTTTGTTTTAAGTCCGCGTAGACGGATTACACAAAACTAGGTTATTTAGGTAGGAACTCCTTCCAATTGTATCTAATACAACTCTCAAATATTTTAGTTGGGTGAATAACTCCTTATTCCAATCCATCACATGGATCATTTCCAACTCTTGCTTCTAAACATATATAATCTTATTATAATTTGTTTAGTTAAGTTTGACCCATTATTTTAACAGTTGGATATTACAATTATCTCATCGCACCTTACTAATATAGAACATGCACCTCGCGTAGGCGAAACCTACATTATCCGATACTAGTCTTGATGAGTGCTAAAACTTAGAAAGCATAAACTTAATATTTAATTTGAGGGAATTTGCAATTATTCTGATCTCACTAGCTTATTTATCATATAAATCGTCTCTCACATGCATCAACATACATTCACATGCATCAACATAAATACATAATGAAACAGTTATGGCCCCTAGCGCAATTGTTCTCCCAAGCCAATGAGAGAACCTAAGCTAACCTAATAATGATCTAAGCTTCTCCAAGCAAGATCTTCAAGGTTGTCCTCCTTTGATATTGAATTCTTCTCTTTCTTCATAACATTACATTACATAAAAGAAACTCGTTTTAATACGAGGGAGTGAGATGAGAAAAGAAGTTACATTATGAGATTAAAAGAGAGGCACGACACGCATGTCGTATTTTAAAACCCAAAACAAAATAAAGGAAAACTAAGGCCATAACCGATCACCACAAGACAATAATAATAAACACATTATTATTATTAATTTTAATTCTTTTAATTAATTAAAACCAAATTAAATTTCGGCGACCGATCACACTATACAGAGTTAGACGGTGGTTTCGCTGACCGTTCAGCGGACGGGGGACAAGGGGGCAGCGCCCCTTGTGGGGTTGTAGGGGCAGCGCCCCTGGCCGAAATTTTTAATGAACAATTCATTTGAAATCGACGTCGTTTTTCGCATCAACACTTGATACTTTAAAGCACAACTCTTGCGCAGTCACAACCCTAATCGCATAACTCTTTGACAACACAACCCTTGTGCCGTCATTAACCCTAATGCATAACTCTTTGACAACACAACCCTTGTGCCGTCATTAACCCTATACCAATGCCTGTCAGAATCGGCAAAGAAGCAATCTCGAAAGAAGAATCCGTCTGGCACGGAAAAAGTCGGCCTGAATACCGGACAGAAATATTGACCCGTATACCAAAATAAATGGTAACACAGGAATAACCATGGCCTGAATGCCGCTCATCAGTCTGAATACTGAGCATCATAGTATGAGAGTATTAACATTATCGGTCTGATTACCGAGAGATTGGCCTGAATGCCCAATAACTGGCCTGAACGCCACTTCGGTCTGGATACCGGAAAGCTGGCCTGAATGCCGCAAGCTGCATCGATCTGAACTTCGGAAGCTTCTTCGATCTAAAAATCGGAAATTGGCCTGAGCGCCCACCTCGGTCTGAATACCGGAAACTGGCCTAAATGCCACAAGTTCTTTGACTTGAACGTCAGGAACTTCTTTGATCTGAAAATCAGAAATCGGCCTAAGTGCCACCTCGGTCTAAATACCGAAAACTGGCCTGAATGCCACAAGTTCTTCGACATGATCGTCGGAAACTTCTTCGATCTGAACATCGGAAAATGGTCTGAATACCACAAGTTCTTCGACCTGATCGTCGGAAACTTCTTCGATCTGAACATCGGAAACTGGTCTGAATACCACAAGTTCTTCGATCTGATCGTCGGAAACTTCTTCGATCTGAAAATCGGAAAATTTGGTCTGAATACCACAAGTTCTTCGACCTGATCGTCGGAAACTTCTTCGATCTAAAAATCGGAAAATTTGGTCTGAACCCACCTCGGCCTGATCGCCGGAAACTGGCCTGAATGCCACCTCGGTCTGAATACCGAAAAACTCGTCATGCCTGTCAGCATCGGCAGAAAGGAACAGTGATACATGAGACGGCACGCGTGCCAACGACCCATGCTGGGGATAACAAGCCACGAACCGGCCATTCTCTATTCAACCTTAGCCAACGAACACTTTGCGTTTAGCTGGGGATTATCTCTTTTCTTTTACTTTACTTTTTGTTCTTTTCTAGGACCCCGAAACTTCTTTGATTATCATTTCCAACTCCGCCTGACAAAAATCCTTCCTCCAATATCGCACTACTGGGGAATACTGTTGATTAAAATCACGACGCCAAACTCCTCTGAGTAACATCTTCACCTTCTGGCGAAACCACCTCTCCAACAATAACCACGGCTTGAGACTAGCTTATGCTTGCAATGCTGATGCATGATATTCTTTAGTGTAATGCTCCATAATCATGGAAATGCTACGCAATTTATTATGCAATATGCTATGCTTATCTACATGATGCATGCATAAAAAGTATCCCCCCTCAAGGGGCTCTTCTGGGGAGCTCGAGGCACTCTGCTGAGGAACTCGCTAACACCCCGATCTCCACCCTGCTGGGGAATAACACTGCTGCTGGGAAATAGGCCACCCTCACCAAGGATGACCTCCTCTGCGCCTGATCCGCTTGGGGACTTCGCTGGGGAAAGAACCACCAACGCACTCTGTGGGGATAACAACAGTCTCTGACTTGCTGGGGATATTACAATCCCGACTTGGTTTGGAGAAACCCCTACCAAGAATACCTCCACTGGGAAATAGCAACCTTCAGGCCTGGCTGCTGAGGAAACTCCGATCTAAAACCTGCTGGGGAGATAACCATCCCGACCCTGCTAGGGAAACACAGACCTTGAATCTGCTGAGGAGGTAACAATCCCAACTCTGCTTGGGGAAACCAGGAAAGTCTGGTACTAAACACCCGTCGACTCGTCGAACCATGGCATTCACCATCCAAATCCACTGTCAGCTTTCCAATTTTGAGAACTCCCAGACTCGTCTGGACTTTTCTCATTCATCCCCTTGTATTCTCGACTGCTCCGCACTCTACGAAGAGCGAACTCCTTGGATTTATACAGACTTTCCAATCTCAGACTTTGAAGAGTCTTCTTGATTAATTCTCAAGGATCGTCGTCTTATCACCATTTCTCCATCGATTCGTCCCTGATTGGACTATGCGGGGATCTTTTGTCAAAAGCTTCCACATCACCACCTGCAAGTGAGTGAAAATATCTAACAGTACCTGCAAACGAGATCGTTAGATAAAAACGTGCCCCAGGCATGTCGAGATTCAACACTTGGGTCACTCAACCTTCCAAATAATATTTCAAGTTTCAATCTTATAAACATTCATTGGAAGGGACATGTATGTCTTAAAATGCAAAGTTCTTTATCACAAACAATTGGATGTTTTTGCAATCAAAGCGGTAATGAAAACAAAAACAAAATTATTTGACTGAATATGCATTTTATTGATTGAAAAAGTGTGGCTCATAACGGAGCAATACAAAGGAAGCAATTCCTGAAAAGAGGTAATTGCGCACAAAAGGAAAAATCTATCCTAATGGCAATGTGAAACCGCGATCTGATCGAGTTCCAACTCGGTTACACCCCATATGTCCTCAGACTTTCCGTGCTTTCTGCCTTCTGAACGAGAGGTTTCCGACTGATCCCTATCGGGGATTATCCTGGTGCCTTAACCAAAGCGCAAATGATCATGCCAGACGTAGTTGTTCATTTCAATCCCTCTTTTGCCTGGACCGCCCTTTCGGGTTTTCAGTCCACCGGGATACCCTTTTTTGCCCAAGTCGCCCTTTCAGGTTTTCGACTTGCCGGGTGTACAGTTTTTCATTTTTATCCCTAATTTTTTCCCGAACCTTTTTCATCATCATTTTTTTTGGTTCGCCGGGATGCCCATTTTGCCTGGACTATTTTATTCTTTTCGTCCAGCGGGTCTCTTTATACGAAGTATTTTTTAACTGCGTCCGCATTCACAGGGGATGGAAAATCCTCACCATCCATGGTCGTTAACAACAAGGCTCCGCCAGAGAAAACCTTTTTGACCACGAATGGACCTTCATAATTGGGTGTCCACTTGCCCCGACGATCGTTTTGAGGAGGAAGGATCCTTTTCAGCACCATATCACCTACGTGATACACACGAGGTCGCACCTTTCGGTCAAAAGCACGCTTCATCCTTTGCTGGTACAACTGCCCATGACAAATGGCCGCCAGCCTCTTTTCCTCAATCAGGCTCAACTCTTCATATCGAGTCCTTACCCATTCAGCCTCTTGCAACTTTACGTCCATCAGGACTCTCAAAGAGGGAATTTGAACCTCAACCGGTAGCACGACTTCCATTCCATACACCAACGAGAAAGGCGTTGCCCCAGTAGAAGTACGCACCGAAGTTCGATACCCATGCAATGCAAATGGCAACATCTCATGCCAATCCTTGTAGGTCACAACCATCTTCTGCACAATTTTCTTAATATTCTTATTAGCTGCCTCAACCGCCCCATTCATCTTCGGACGATAAGGAGAAGAATTGTGATGCTCAATCTTGAATTCCCGGCACAGCTCTGCCATCATCTTGTTGTTCAAATTAGAACCATTATCACTAATGATTCTTTCGGGAACCCCATATCTGCAAATGATGTCTCTCTTGAGAAATCTGGCGACGACCTGCTTTGTCACGCTCGTATAAGAGGCTGCTTCCACCCACTTGGTGAAGTAATTGATAGCCACTAATATGAACCGGTGCCCATTCGAAGCCGTAGGCTCAATCTTCCCAATCATATCGATGCCCCACATAGCGAACGGCCACGGAGACGACATCAAACTCATTGGATTTGGAGGCACGTGCACCTTGTCAGCATAAATCTGGCATTTATGACACTTCCGCACGAAATTGAAACATTGGGCCTCCATTGTCATCCAATAATAACCTGCCCTCAGCAGCTTCTTCACCATTGCATTCCCACTGGCATGGGTACCAAACGACCCCTCGTGAACCTCTTTCATCAACTGGCTTGCTTCTCTGTCATCAACACATCTGAGCAAGACCCAATCAAAATTTCTCTTGTACAGAACCCCATCCTTATTCAGGTAGAACACCATAGCCAACCTCCGCAGAGTCTTTCGGTCCTTCTTGGATGCTCCTTCAGGATACTCTTGGGTCTCCAGATAGCGCTTGATATCATAATACCACGGCTTCTCATCGTCAGGCCCTGTGTCAACAGCAAACACATAAGCCGGTCTATCCAGACGTCCCACCTCAACACTAGGGAACTGATTCCACCACTGCACCTTAATCAAGGCGGCCAGAGTAGCCAAAGCATCTACCAAAGGATTCTCTTCTCTAGGCACATGATGCAATTCCACCTTGGTGAAAAACGTCAACAATCTCCTCGTATAATCCCGGTATGGAACTAAATGAGACTGATGCGTATACCACTTTCCGTTAACCTGATTCACAACCAAAGCTGAATCTCCATATATAACAAGGTTCTTGATCCTCAAATCAATCGCCTCTTCAATCCCCAATATGCAAGCTTCGTATTCAGCCACGTTGTTGGTGCACTCAAATGTTAGCCGGGCAGCAAAAGGAATGTGGGATCCTTTCGGCGTAACCAAAACAGCACCAACACCGCTACCATTCACGTTAACGGCCCCATCAAACATCAGAATCCATTCGGATTCAGGGTCAGGCCCCTCTTCCGGGATTGGTTCCTCACAATCTTTCGATTTGAGAAACATGATGTCCTCATCAGGGAATTCAAACTTCATCGGTTGACAATCCTCAATAGGTTGCTGGGCGAGGTAATCAGACAATTCACTCCCCTTGATTGCCTTCTGAGAGGTATATTGTATATCATATTCAGTCAAAATCATTTGCCACCTCGCAACCCGTCCGGTCAATGCTAGCTTCTCAAAAATATACTTGATTGGATCTATCTTGGAAATCAATAAAGTGGTATGAACCAGCATCTACTGCCTTAGTCGGCGAGCAGCCCAAACCAAAGCACAACAAGTTTTCTCGAGCAGTGAATATCTTGTTTCACAGTCGGTAAACTTTTTGCTAAGGTAGTATATGGCATGCTCTTTTCGACCAAACTCATCATGCTGCCCCAATACACACCCCATAGACCCCTCGAGGACCGTCAAGTACAGGATTAACGGTCGTCCCTCCACAGGAGGCATCAGAATCGGAGGCTCCTGCAAATACTCTTTTATATTTTCAAATGCCACTTGGCAATCATTATTCCACCTGACCGTTTGATCTTTTCTTAACAACTTGAATATCGGTTCACACGTGGCTGTTAGATGAGATATGAACCGTGAAATGTAGTTCAATCTACCTAAGAAACCACGAACCTCTTTCTCCGTCCTCGGTTCAGGCATTTCTCTTATTGCTTTTACTTTAGCAGGATCAACCTCGATTCCTTTTTCACTTACAATGAACCCCAGCAATTTACCGGACCGCACTCCGAAAGTGCACTTATTCGGATTCAACCTCAGTCTGAACTGTCTCAACCGGTCAAACAACTTGGCCAGATCTACCAAATGCCCCTCTTCTGTCTGGGACTTTGCTATCATGTCATCAACATAGCATTCAATTTCATGATGAATCATATCATGAAACAAAGTCAACATAGCTCTCTGATAAGTAGCACCGGCGTTCTTGAGACCAAATGGCATCACCTTATAACAAAAAGTGCCCCACGGGGTAATGAACGTTGTTTTCTCCATATCATCTGGCGACATTTTGATTTGATTATAGCCAGAAAAGCCATCCATGAAGGAAAACACCGAGAATTGAGCTGTATTATCTACCAACACATCAATGTGAGGTAGCGGGAAATCATCCTTCGGGCTAGCTCTGTTCAAATCCCGGTAGTCCACACACATTCTCACCTTCCCATCTTTCTTCGGGACTGGCACAATATTCGCGACCCAAGGTGGATAATTAGTGACAGCAAGGAAACCAGCATCCCACTGCTTCTGAACCTCCTCTTTAATTTTCATGGCCATCTCAGGTCGAGTTTTGCGCAACTTCTGCTTCACTGGAGGACAATCTGCTCGCAACGGTAGCTTGTGCACAACGATATCGGTATCCAACCCTGGCATATCTTGATAAGACCAGGCGAAGATGTCGACATACTCTTTCAACAAGGCTACCATTCTGCTCTTAACACTCGCCTCCAAGGCAGCCCCGATCTTCACTTCTTTTTTCACCTCTTCGGTACCTAGATTCACTATCTCAACCTGCTCTTCGTGCGGCTGAATCACCTTCTCCTCTTGTTTCAACAACCTGGCTAATTCCCCCGGCAGTTCACAATCTTCTTCGCCTTCTTCTTCGGCATGATAGATCGGATTGTCGAAATCATATGCGGGTGTAACAGGATTGTTATCAATGAGATCCGGCGAGAAATCGCATCTGCATGAATGTTGATTCATGCATTGCTTTAGAACCGAAGCGAGACAAATTGAAAAGGAAAATGAAAACATTGCCATTTTTATTT
Source organism: Lathyrus oleraceus (assembly GCF_024323335.1). Lineage (NCBI taxonomy): Eukaryota > Viridiplantae > Streptophyta > Magnoliopsida > Fabales > Fabaceae > Lathyrus > Lathyrus oleraceus. Next base: position 429,255,930 of record NC_066585.1, on the reverse strand, counting down.
TTGTTTTTAAACTACAAAAATAAATGAAAAACAGGGAACACCGCTTTTAATTGAAAAACATCCTTTCATTTATGATGCAAATTTTGCAAAATGACATGAGGTGGCCCTTACAATGAACCATTACGTTTCGGGCAAAACGTATGGCTTCCATGCAAATAAAATCGAAAACAGAAAATATTACTCTTCAAGTAGAGTGACAGTGATGATCTTTTCGGCCTTCCAGTTCTGGACTTCCATCCCTTGTGCGCACGACTTTATCCATTGATCCATCTCGCAGCCACTATCAACTTCTTCACCCACCATACAGATGTGATCTGGATCCAGCATTCCAGCACTGGTGAATGTGAACGACGGACGACGTCCTCTACCTTGTCCAGACGAGCCTCGGCCCGGCTGATAACCCACTCCGAATCTATCCTTCTTAGCGGCGATGTCCATCATCTTCCCCCAACCCGGAGCTTCTCCACTCTTCACCACCTCAGCGGCCTGCTTATACGAAGAAATGGACGGTTTCTCCTCTTCTTTAGCAAAAAGAGCATTCTCCACCTTAACGGTTTCGAATGCTTGACTTGGTGTTTCCCATATCTCACCGTCCATTTCAACGTACTTGAACGATGATAAGTGGCTGACAAAGATGTCCTCCTCTCCACAAACGGTGACGACCTGCCCGTCCCAGATATACTTCAACTTCTAGTGCAAAGTCGAGGTGACTGCCCCTGCAGCATGAATCCATGGGCGACCCAACAGGCAACTGTATGCCGGCTGAATATCCATGACATAGAAAACGGACTTAAACACCTTGGTCCCAATCTTCACTGGGAGCTCTACTTCTCCAAACACCGCCCGCTTCGAACCGTCGAAAGCCCTCACTATCAGGTCAGTGGGCGTCAAAATCAAACCTTCACAGTCCAGCTTCGCCAGGGCTTTCTTTGGCAACACATTCAAAGAGGAGCCGGTATCAACCAATACGTGCGAGAGCACGGCTCCTTTACACTCCATAGCAATGTGTAAAGCCCGATTATGATTCCTCCCATCCACAGTTAAATCCATATCAGTGAAACCCAGCCCATGACTGGCATTGACATTTGACACCACAGTCTCTAACTGATTAATTATGATCTCTTGAGGAACATAGGCTCTTTTCAGAATCTTCAGCAAAGCCTCTCTATGCCCCTCGGAGCTCAGCAATAACGACAAGATTGAGATCTTGGATGGGGTTTGCTGCAGATGGTCAACAAGCTTGTACTCAGACTTCTTGATGATTCTAAAAAATTCTTCAGCTTCATCACCAAGTTCCTTCTCCGACCCAACAGGCGCCGGTGTCACCACAGGAGTACCTTCATTGATTACTTGTTTTCCTCTTGCCCTGGCTAAAGCCTCGGCCTTTTCTTTCTTTTCTTTTTCTCCTTCTCCGCCCCTCAAAGTGTCCGGTGCAAATAACCTCCCACTACGAGTGAAACCACTGGGTCCGGTATTATCCACCTTTGAAATGGTGGTTTCACTTGCAGCTTGATCCTCTAATTTCTCTCCATTACAATACACCTCTCCACCATAATGCCACGGCACGGCATCATCTTTGTCATAAGGAATTGGCCCAGGTACCGTGATAGTAACTGGAGCCGCATCTGCCAGCGTTGACAAATCAACCGGGTCAAAATAGATAGTTATGGTGGAGACATCCTCCTTTCCTGAATCAGTCTTCTCAAGCCTGAGACTTCCCTCGTCCATCAGCCTCTGGACAGCCTCCCTCAATGATATACACCCATCAGGAGTAACATTGCACGCAGCACAACCAACATCACAGCCCGGGAAAACCCCATTCCTCAACAACTGCCTCTTGACCTCAGCCAACGGAGTCTTCAACTGACCAACATTCAACAACCCTATTCTGTCCTCATCAAAGATTGCATTCACCCCCATTTGACCATGCGCAGGCATGGGATTAGCATTCACATTTGGAGACGGAGCAAAGTTGATCGCTTTGGAATCCACCAAGTCCGGGACCACATGCTTAAAAGCTTTGCAATTTTCTATGTTGTGCCCAGGAGCACCCGAGTGAAACTCACATTTGGCATTTTCATCAAAACTGGCTGGCCTCTGATCAGGTCTCAAAGGAGCCAAAGTTCTCAGTCGAACCAACCCCAAGTCTTTCAGCTTCTTCAACAAGAAGGAATAGGTCACAGGTGGCCTATCAAACTGACGATCATTCATCTGTCCTCGCACTTGATACCCAGCCCTCTGCGGTCTCTGTTGAAACGGCTGTCTTTGCTGTTGCGGTTGTTGTTGTTGCTGTTGTGCAGGCTGATTATCAGCAGGAATAGTTACCGCAGCAGCGTGCTGGTAGTAACGATCCCTGCTTTGTCCTCTCTGGGTATATACAGCGCTGGTATCGCCGTCCTTTTTCCTCTGGCCATTTCTTAAAGGCTTCTTCGATCCAGATGACGAAGCATTACCCTGGATTTTCCCCAGCTTCAACCAACTTTCAATTCTCTCCCCAGCCACCACTATGTCAGCAAAGTTGGTGACCGGGCATCCAACCATTCTCTCCGCAAATGTCCCCTGCAGGGTACCCATGAACAGATCTGACATCTCTCGGTCCACCAAGGGAGGTTGAACTCTGGCAGCCAACTCCCTCAACCTCTGTGCATACTCTTTAAACCCCTCATTAGACTTCTGAGACATACCCTGCAGCTGGGTACGACTAGGAGCCATGTCAGCGTTGAACTGATACTGTTTAAAGAATGCATCTCCAAGATCCTGCCAGCTTTTGATGTCAGAAGACTTCAGCTTGGTGTACCATTCCAAGGATCCTCCAGACAGACTGTCCTGGAAAAAGTACATCCATAACTTCTGATCCATTGTGTAAGCAGAAATCTTGCGGACGAAAGCCTGAAGATGAGTTTCCGGGTAGGAACTCCCATTGTATCTGTCAAATGCAAGCGCTTTGAACTTCTGTGGGATCACAATCCCCTCGACCAGCCCCATATTTGACATGTTAACAAAACCGGGAGTAGCATGACTCTCTAAAGCTCTGATCTTCTCTGCCAACAACTAAATCTCCTTGTTTGGCGGCTGGGCACCATACTGACCAAATGGCTCATTCAGCATCGAGAATTGATCTGCTTCCCTGTCTTCCTCTCTATCCTCCTCAGCCCCAAAGAAAGGAGGAAACAGACTGTCCTTCAAATTATTACCCACCGGACCTGGTCTACCGCTTGTGGCAGCACCGAAACCACCAACATTGTTAGTCACTACACCAACAGTTGTCCTCTTCCCAAGATCTCCTCTATCCCTGGAACCACCAAGGCCATGGTTAGAGACACCTTCTAGATTGACACCACTGTTAGCAGCTGAAGCCCGCTTGAGCTTCTCCACTTTATCAGTAAGTGCTTTCTGCCCGACGGCAAACCCTTGCATGATATTGATCAGTTCATTCATTTTCTCTTTCAGCTCGAGAACATCTGTATTGGGTAGATCCATCAGCCTAGGCGTGTTGCTTCTGGTAAAATATCTGTGTGGACGTGTTGTGTGCAAGGGAATGACTCTACGCGCACGAGCAATGATTCCTGAAACAACCAAGCACGTTAGAGACTGACACCTCAAAATAGAAGACAAGTTATTATGATCATGCATGAATGCAATGTCTATCCACATGAGGAACACTCTGTCTTTCGATCCTGGTTTCATCGAGACAGATAATAATCCGGCAGCAATATTCTGACATTCACCATTTGATTTCCTCATACAGATCAGAGATATATGATTTAGCAAAGATACCCCCAACCACGTGTGTGCGATGTGAGTGCATACAGGAAAGCAAATAAAGCTTGAAGATCGATCACTGAATGAAAATAACCATGGCATATCAAAAGTGCACAATAAGTGCGAGAGTCAAACATCAGGCTGATACAAGTCAAATACAATTCTCCAGAATTAGAAAGAAAATACAAGCAAGTGAATTCCGTCAACAGGCCTGACGATAATCCAACACAAATGAGAAAGGTCTACACTGAAGAAGGTCCCACAGACGGCTCTGCATCATCAACCATCTTGGTAAACTTCATGGCAAACTTGAGCTCAGTGTTCTCCTGCTGCAGTCTTCCTATCTCCTTCTGGCAAATCTTCATTTGTCTGAAGTAATGATCTCTCTCAGCAAGATAATGATCTCTCTCAGCAATGATCTTCACGTTCTCTGTTTCCTTAATCTTCAACTTTGCTTCCCATTCGGCGACGAGGATTCTGACTCTGTCTTCCCTCTGATCTCTCACAAGGATTTGCCTCCTCTTCTCATCTTCAATGACCTTCGAAGCTCTGGATAGCTTCTCCTTAGTGATGTCGTGCTCCTTTGTAGACGACTCCAACGCTTGGCTGATCTTGCGGTAATAGGCAGTGTCCATCTTGAAGCGCTTCACTTCCATGGCATGTCTCTTATCCTGATCTTCCATTCTCACTCTGATCTCCTGATTAGCCATCTGAATCCTGGCGACACTCATCTCCAATTCATTCTTCTCTGCCTGCAACTGATCTCTGGATTTCTTCATCTCAAGGAACTCTTCCATACTGACAGAAGAACATGGCCCCTCAATCAAAGGACACCAAGGATCACCTCCAGGAAATGGTAGATGTGTGATCTCAATCCTCTTCCTAAGCCAATCATCAAATGGAGGAAAAGACCTGCTGTTAATCTTGCCAAAAGGGACCTTGCCCTTCCTTTGAATGTTACGCCATGCCCCGGACACTTGCCTCAACTGTGACAGATTACCCTCAGCTGGGAAGTAGAAAGACTCCTGAATCTCACACTCGAAAGGAGGAACCTCCATAGCAAACCCCATTTGTCTCCTAAGAAGCGTCGGGTTATAATTAATGCAACCCTGAACTCCTATAAGAGGCACATTGGGAAAGCTCCCACAACTGTAAATAAAATCCCGTCCAGCCATACCGTTGTGAGTCCAAGCTATGTCCTTAGCTCGCAAACCCATCAACCTGATTGACCACTTGACAGTAGGATCAAGAGCGACAAAGGCACCTCTGGAAGGCAAATACCCCATGAACCATTTGTACAGCAGCTGAGCACAACATCGGATCAATCCCCCTCGCCGCTTCTCGTTCCGATTATGGACCGAGTAATAGACATCTCCAACCAAAGTAGGAATATGATTCCTCTGCATAAACAACCTGATGGCATTAACGTCCACAAAGTTCTTTTGGTTAGGAAACAGGATGGTCCCATAAATGCTCACAGCAATCAAGGCACAGACGGTCCTCCAATTACCCACCACAGCATGCTCCTTGGCTTTAGCCTCCAAGAAATTCAAATGAAAACCAGGTAATTTTCCCTTCTCCTTCAGACCCCCCTTGGTCACTTCTGGGCTCAAATAAAGAGCACGAGAAATCTCAGCAATATCAGGCTCCCCCTTAGTGGCAAAGAAAGGAATCTGATCTCGGATCTGAATACCCAGGATGCTGGCATAGTCCTCCATCAAAGGTCCCAACAAGTATTCCGGGAAGACGAAGCATCTCAAGCCTGGGTCATAGAACTGGAGGAGAGAATGAATGACACTCTTATCACTGTCTGTGAGCCTGAAAACCAACTTCAGAATACCACCGTATGCCTCACGGAACATCCCCACATGGTCAGGGGTAATCAATGCTATCATATCTCTCAGCACACCAATCTCTGGGTCGAAGAAACTGTAGACGACATCATCTTTCAAACCGGTCCTCATGTCTGGAACAAAGAAGTCTCTCAACCAAGATCTCAATAAAAAATGTCCCTGCATATGGATAAACATGAGTTAGATGCAGATAAATGCAAAATGTGAATGATGCTGATGTATGAATGCAATGCATTATGCCATCCTCCAAGTCATCTGATCATCCACTGCACTGAGTTACAGCCTCTGAACTGATCACCATCATCTGAAGGAATATGTAACCACAAATCCCACTCAGGGTTCCGAAATAAACGGAACCGAAGGATACATCACCATCATCACCAGACATCCACTGATCTGATAACCACACAATCATCTGAACCAGCCCAGGGAATCCTGAAATAAACGGATCCCCACTGATAGATACCACGGACAGCACTCCGGCGTCTCGGAAATAAATCCATAAATCCGACTTATAAATAGAACTCTGATCAATGGAACCATTAGTTACCATCAAAGTCACCATCAGAACATGCATCTGTAAGAATCAACCCTCCCCTCACAGGTGAATTCTAATCAGGTCATCCTAAGGCGGATAATAGTCTCGACAATCGGGCAAAGATACTCAATGGGTTTGCCCTTTCGGGCGTGCCGTTGCAGCTCTCTTAAGATCGTCTAAACCAAAGATCCGGGAAAGAACGGTCACCGAAGTCAATAGCTCAGATGAGGTAACTCAACCAAAGTGGATACTCGACAAAGGAAAAGCTCCCTCAAAATAACCTCGTCCGGCTTGTGGTATGTCACATCGCAACATCATGCTGATAAAGCAAGTGAGGAAACGTGAGACCACACTAATCCTAGGTGTATACTCGGGCCTAGGTTTTAGCCCCACTCAGAACACCCACCCCAAACTCAGAGGAACCAACCTGTACAGAGGACAGCAAAATGATAGTATGATGCATGCAAACATTTATGCAAATATATACACGACATAATAATCATAAATGCAATAAATAAAGCAGCACAAGCAACCTAATTATCCTAGAGAGCGCTAGGAGAGACTCGCTTAGGGAAGATGGACCAGCAAGAGGTCAACTTCTAATTCCCCAGCAGAGTCGCCAGCTGTCGCATCCGCGAAAAACAACCGGCGGGCTAAAACAAAACAAACAGAGCTGCCACCGTGCGTTATTTATCCCAAAGAGGGAAAGGAAACGCTCGAAGTAAACCTGGAAAAGACATGGTCTTGCGACCAAAGAGAGATGGGATCGGGAGTCGGTTACGCAAGGGGAATGTATTAGCACCCCTCACGTCCGTCGTACTCGGCGGGATCCACGCTCAAAAGAATAGAAGAAAGGTTGCTAAACACTGCTCAAAAGAATGCACACACACACTGGAAACAACACAGGTGGGAGAAGAGGGGAAAGGGCTCGCTAGGATATCGCATCCTATGCCTACGTATCTCATCTAGAATGAGAATCAGAGCAACCGTGGTTCGGCTCACGCACGCCAAACAAAACACACACGGGAAACCAACTGCCAATCGCTGGACTTACGTCAGACTCCACACAAACCGGCAAACATGGAAACCGAATGCCAATCGCTGGACTTACATCAGACTCCGAACCAGCAAGCACACACAGGAAACCAACTGCCAATCGCTGGACTTACGTCAGACTCCACACAAGCAAACACCAATAGGATACGGACTGCCAACCGCTGGTCTTACATCCATATCCTAACACCCACAAGAAGGTTAACAACCAAACAAGTCAATAGGGAGTCTGGAACTCGAGCCTAATAACTGTCAAGCAAACACACTCAAAAAGAAAAAGGGTTCCCGGAGAGATCTCGTACGATCTCCTGCCTACGTACCTCATCTGGTATGAGGATCAGGGCAACATAGTTCCCCTTAACAGGGGAGAAACTTCTAACCTAACCAGAGACTGGGAAATGACAAACTAGAAGGGAGCCTGACTCGAGCCTAATAGTTATCATGCAATCCACAATGGTCCTAGGTTGAGGTTTCTATCTAACTTGCACAGGCAGCAAGCTATCCTAAACAGCATAGGCAAAGCAAACATACACATAATTAGCACACACTATATACAAATAAAGTGGGCTCACACAAGGTTAGGCTGTGAAACACAAGCCAACTGGAATCGGGTGTAGTTAGCTCTTAACCCTAACATTGAGAGTTAGGGTGAAGCAGATGAAATGGGAAGTGAGGGTAAGACCTCACAGCTCTTATCCCTGGCCTGGGAGAGCTTCAGACAAATGAAAGTGTGGGAGTTCAGAAAGTTGGAACTCTTCTCCACATATGACTGACACAACAAAGATCTTGGGTTAATATCCACAATGCATCAACACAAGGTGTGTGAGCAAAGTGGATGACATACTGAATAGCAGGAGATGGATTGCACATCTCTTTTATCTGCCAATTGCCTCATAGAGGTCTTTTCCTGCTTGGCACAAAGATAAACATTCACAAGCATTGCCTCTTAAGGAGGGCTTCAGACAGGTGCCTGCCCAAGTAACAGGACAGGTCTTCCAGACTACATGAAGTCAGAGAGTTATACCTATGTGGTTAAGCAACCAAGCAATAGCAAGTTCAAATTGAACTTAAGCAACTTATGTACCTGTGGAAACATCACACCAATCAGTTCCACTATACAGACAAACAGACAACCATGAATATCAAACAGTCAAACCCAATGAGCAAAGGCATAAGCCAACAATTCAAACTCAAATGAGTTAACAATCCTACAAAACACACAAGGTTAGTAGCCAAAAGCAAACATCAAATGCTCAAGTGAGGTAGCATCATGAACCATATAACCTGGATGTTCAACCTGAAACCAAAGCTCAAAGATGAGACAAACCACTAGGTCAAGGCCTAGGGTCAAAGAGGGAGAAAAAATTCAAAACAGAACATGAAAATTTACATGAATCAACTTCAATCAATTAAGAACATCATCCAAAAGGTCTCATCTCAATATCAATTACCAATTTCATTTCATGAACCAAACATGGCAAGGTATGCACATTGTAACCACATTGTGACATCAGAATGAACAAATGCACAATAATTCAAAAATGGTTCAAATAATTCTGGCAAAAATCATGGGTAAACAGAACACACAACATGATCATCACACAAAAAATTATAGCATTTAGACAACATTAGGCATGGTAATCAAATTGCATAAGCCAAGGCAAGCACAATCAAGCACATATGTGACACAATTTGGTACACCAACTTAGCACAAGCCTAAAACAGAAATGCAACATGATAAAAACCTCAAACCAAAGCCAAAAAACCATTCAATATGTCTAGAAGTAGTGTTCAAAATTTCACATCCATTGGATAAACCACAAGCATTTCACAATCACATGAAGATCAAGACACTTCGAAAGCTCAAAAATGATTATCCAGAATGAAAAATCTCATTAAAATCAGAAATCAATCCAAAAATTCCACAAAAAATCATGAGCATTCACAAAATGCATATCAAGCATCATACAAAACATCAAGACATTTTGAATTCATTTGGCATGGTAAATGCATCAATCAAATTGGACAAGCAAAGGTGTGACACAAATTGTCACACCTATCTTAGAAAAATCATAAGTCAGCAATGGCAATTGATAAAAATGCAAACTCAACACCAAAATGTCCAGCAAGATGTCTAATTTCATCATGTAAAATTTCATGAGCATTGGATTAAAATTGAGCATTTCACAAATGTATGATCAAGGCAATGTCAAGAATGGACATGTATACACAAACCCTAGCACCAAAAATAAACCAGCCATGCACAATTTGCAAAATAATATTATAAAAAAACTAGACAAAAAATGTGACCTAATTCAAAAACCCACACAATTTTCGGATCATTATTCCATTTGTTATGATTTTATGAAGTTGAAGAAAAAATAAAAAAAAGCATGTGGAGCATATATGAACATGGCATGGAATAAAGGAAAATCAAAGAAGCATTTAACTAAAGTTGCATCGGCCGGATTCGAACCATGTAGCATTTTGAAATTAGAATTGGCACGCTGCATGGAAATGGCATGCAGCCAATCACAGCGCAGCCCTAGCGCACCACAAGGAGAACGGTTCAAAACCGTGGCCTAAGGTCCTGTAATCATCTTCTTCAACAGAACACGCCATGAACAGTGACCTCCAACAATCATCAAGAACTTTTGTTCCAGTTTTCAAAAACAAGTATATATTCATGTAGCACACACATCATAGACCACGAATCAAGCATTAATTAGGCATGGATCATCATAAATCGAAGGGATCGAGCAAATCAAGAATTCAACATCAAACTTTAAATCATCGAAACTAAGTGAATATGGCATGGTTTTTAGTGATTTAAAGCTCAGCATGATCACAACAGAGAGATCTACAACAATATATCAACAATTTCATGAATTAAAGAGGTCGAATTTGTGACCTCTTGATGAACAGCTTGGTGAAATCACGTGTTCCTGGCCGTGCAATGCTTCAATCTTCCTCTAGCAAGCTTGTACAAGTGTTTGGATGAATGCTTGAGGTCCAATTGTCCTTGATTCAACCGAATTAGGATTTCATCATTGATGAGCTTCAAGCTTGAGCTGCTTCAATTATGCACGAATTCACTTGGATCTTGGTTCAAACATGCTCCATGATGATACTAGATGATGAATTAGGCAAGGAAATGTGGTTTGATTTGAAGAAATTTGAAGAAAAAATTAGAGAAAGTTTGAGAGAAATTTTGAGATTCTAGATCCAAACTTGGGAAAATGTGATGAATTCTGTTATGATTTGTGTTATATATGCTTCACTAATCATGTTTAATTAACCTAAACCAAGTGCTAATGAAAATTAATTAAGTTTGGAGGTGTTTTGCAAAATTGATCTTTCACCCTTATGCATGGACATGGCATGTGAACAGTACGAATTTGGGATTGAAATGCATTCAAAATATCATTTTAAAGCCAATGGAAGTGGTACCATGTTCAAATAATGCACACATTTCAAATTCCATTTTCCCTCCAAAAATCAATTGAATTTTCAAATATTTATGTGAATGTAATGCATGCCATGTAATGCCAAATTTGGAAACTAGAGGTTAAAATAAGAATGATGCAAAAAGAGCCACTTGATTTGGAATTTTGGTTTGAAAGTTATGCCTCTTTGAAGTTCAATGTTCACTTGGCCAAGTTTGATCCATATCTCCTTAACCACACATGAGAAATTGATGATCTGTGACTTTTTGGAAATGGGAGAGAAATATCTACAACTTTCATGTTCAACAAAATTCCATTTGAAGCTTTCTTGATGATGTAAAGTTGAGTTGAAAACCTTTCCATTTTTGGCAATTTCAAATTACAGGTCACTTTCTATTTTTGGAAAGTTTTGTCCTGACTCTATTTTCTTCAATATTGATGTTTGAAATGTCAAATGAGACTTGTTTGAACATGAATGAAGTATTTCTAGCCACTTCCCACCTCCAAATCCAACAGTTGACTTGTGGTTGACTTTTGTTGACTGATAGATGACTTGGCCATGCACAGATGAATTTGAACCTCAATCTCCTGATGAAATGGCTCCAAAATGAAACCCTAGTTTATACAAGCTCCATAAAACCATGTAATGATCCCCATCTTAATGAAGACCTCATCTCCTTGAAAAACCCTGACTGGCATAATTCAACTGATTAGGGTTGACCAGAGGTCAAAACCCTAATCCAAGGAATCTGATCAGAAATAATGAACCTTGATGATGATGATAAGACCATGATGATGGTGATGTACCACTTCAACCAAGATAATACCCAATCTCCTTGAGGAACCAAGAACCCTAATTGAAGCACAAACCTTCAGATGATTAGTGGTCAATTCATGAGACCCTCAGGCTTGCATCTCTTAACCTCTCCATCTTCTGAGAAAGACTTAGAAGGATGACTTGCTTATTGTTTCCACATGATATGCAAAGATGTAATGCCTAATGTCCTAAAAGATGAAATACAATATGCTAAGCTAGTCCCAAGAGAGGAGGGCAAATTTTGAGGTGTTACAGGTTTGGCAACTTCCTTGCCTTTCCCTTTATCACCCTGCTTGGTGGGTCTTTTGTTCTGTCTCTTTCCATTTCCAATCATCATAATGGACTTCCCTTTTGACTTCAGATTCTGCTCAGCAGTTCTTAACATGACTAGCAGTTCAGGAAGAGATTTGTCTATATCATTCATATTGAAATTTAGGACAAATTGACTGAATCTATCTGGCAACGATTGCAAGATTAAATCAGTTGCAAGTTCCTTTCCGAGGGGAAAACCTAACCTCTCAAGGTTCTCCATATACCCAATCATCTTGAGCACATGGGGACCTACAGGGGCTCCCTCAGCTAACTTGCCTTGAAAAAGGGCTTTTAAAACTTCAAACCTTTCATGCCTTGCTTGTTCTTGGTAAAACATCTTGAGGTGTTCGATCATATCGAACGCTGTCATGTTCTCATGTTGCTTTTGCAACTCTGAGTTTATGGTAGCTAGCATGACACAAGCAGTTTCATTGGCATCATCGACATGCTTCTTATAAGCATCTCTTTCTGCCTTAGGTGCAGAACTAGGAGGTTCCTCTTCAGGAACAGGTTTCTCCAAGACATACAACTTTCTATCATGTTTGAGGACAATCCTCAGATTTCGGTGCCAATCCAGAAAATTTGTCCCAGACAATTTTTCCTTGTCAAGGATTGATCGCAAAATGTTGTTAGAGGTGTTTGTTGTCATGGTAATCTACATGAAAATAATGAAAATATAAGTATCAATAACATATTTAATTAGGCCTTTAATTAAATATGCTCCCACTATTTTACTCAAAACAAATGACCCTCACCATTTGATTCGGAAAATCCCGTTGGAAGATTTTCTAGTGGGTCGAGATCCATATTTCACTTTGTTTTAAGTCCGCGTAGACGGATTACACAAAACTAGGTTATTTAGGTAGGAACTCCTTCCAATTGTATCTAATACAACTCTCGAATATTTTAGTTGGGTGAATAACTCCTTAATCCAATCCATCACATGGATCATTTCCAACTCTTGCTTCTAAACATATATAATCTTATTATAATTTGTTTAGTTAAGTTTGACCCATTGTTTTAACAATTGGATATTACAATTATCCCATCGCACCTTACTAATATAGAACATGCACCTCGCGTAGGCGAAACCTACATTATCCGATACTAGTCTTGATGAGTGCTAAAACATGGAAAGCATAAACTTAATATTTAATTTGAGGGAATTTGCAATTATTCTGATCTCATCGGCTTATTTATCATATAAATCGTCTCTCACATGCATCAACATATATTCACATGCATCAACATAAATACATAATGAAACAGTTATGGCCCCTAGTGCAATTGTTCTCCCAAGCCAATGAGAGAACCTAAGCTAACCTAATAACGATCTAAGCTTCTCCAAGCATGATCTTCAAGGTTGTCCTCCTTTGATATTGAATTCTTCTCTTTCTTCATAACATTACATTACATAAAAGAAACTCGTTTTAATACGAGGGAGTGAGATGAGAAAAGAAGTTACATTATGAGATTAAAAGAGAGGCACGACACGCATGTCGTATTTTAAAACCCAAAACAAAATAAAGGAAAACTAAGGCCATAACCGATCACCACAAGACAATAATAATAAACACATTATTATTATTAATTTTAATTCTTTTAATTAATTAAAACCAAATTAAATTTCGGTGACCGATCACACTATACAGAGTTAGACGGTGGTTTCGCTGACCGTTCAGCTTGCGGGGTTGTAGGGGCAGCGCCCCTGGCCGAAATTTTTAATGAACAATTCATTTGAAATCGACGTCGTTTTTCGCATCAACACTTGATACTTTAAAGCACAACTCTTGCGCAGTCACAACCCTAATCGCATAACTCTTTGACAACACAACCCTTGTGCCGTCATTAACCCTAACGCATAACTCTTTGACAACACAATCCTTGTGCCGTCATTAACCCTAATGCACCAATTTCAGACCGTCAAACACATCTCGATTGTTGATTAAGTATGATTGATCAATACGTCATTGCTTCACCATACTAATTTCGGATCAAGAAGCAAACGACCATTGATCGCTCAAAGGAAAAAACCATTAAGTGTTTGAATAAACGAAACAGAAACAGTATATCATATATACCGTATTTTGCATCAGGATTACTTATATCATATATATAACTTGATCGATCTCAATTTAATTACTCGTTTATTCTTTGATTCATTCTGTCTTTTAATCGTATTAATATAGAAAATACAGAAAATAAACAGCTATCAGATGCCTGGTTTCGTAAGTGGCTCTGATACCACTGAAGGAGAAGGGCGATCCAAAACGCAGCGGAATTTAAAATTTCTCCTTTAATGATCCTTACGAATGGGCATGATCAGTGATAGAATCGTTACCTCTTGTGGCGATTGTAACCTTTGATGCAGATCTACGGAGCGATCACGAACGTTGAACAATGACAACGCCTCTACTCAGTCCACACGAACGGATTCCTTCAATCTCAGTGCTAGCTGCTACGAATGAAGGCTTTGAGTGTGTGTGTGTGTGTGAGAGAGAGAGAGAGAGAGAGAGAGAGAGAAACGAAATTGCAATTGCACAAATGCTTCTACACAAGGGTTCTATTTATAGAACCACTTGTGTGGCTTGCAAGCTAAAAAGCCCACTCAAGTGTATGTGGCCCATATCTTATAATATGCCAAAATCACTTAAGCGCGTGGTACCTTACCATATTTCGTATTCTGCTTAAGTACATCGTACCTTACGATGTTCTACAATTCACTTAAGTGCATCGTACCTTACGGTGTTCCATAGTTACTCTATCTCTCATCAATCCGTCCTTTGTGTGTGACCCTGTATGTTTTCGTGACATTGGCAATTATATTAAATCACGTATTTAACATAATAAATAGTGAGCGGTATCTAGCAACACATCACTGCTACCCAATGTAATACCTCAAAATTTGTCCCCCTCATTCATGCATTCATTTTTAGGTCATTTAACATTTCATATTGCATTTCATCATGTCAATCGGAATTAGATCCAAGAAGCTTGAATATCATCCAAGACACTTTGTGGGTCCTATCTGGGTGATCAGTCAACACAAGGGAATGGCTTGAGATACTTCCAACATGTTCAAATGGGGTCTATTCATCAGTCAAAACGTTAATCTTGAAGGAGCAAAAGTTTGTTCATGAACTGTCATGCTCTCTAGGCGAAGCCCACGCGTTTCGAAAAAAAAAACGAAAAAAATGAAGAAAAAAAATAGAAAAATAAATAAATAATAAATAAATAAAATATAATAGAAAAATCTTGGACTTGGACCTCTCTCTTTTGAGCCCACAAAGTCACAAAAATCAGGTTATAAATTCTAGACTTCCATCTCCCAAAAAAACCCTGGGAAAAAGATAGTGAGAGAAGAGGTAACAGAGTTCAGAGCAACCTCCAGAGACTGAAAGGAACTCATCTACAAAGAGCCAATTCCATCTCACATAAACCCTCAAATTTCTTTGCAAACCCAACCGGGCAATTCAATTTCATTCGATCTCTCCAATCAGGTTTGCCCTATTTCAACTACTTTATATTTTCAACCTGAAATTTTTGATACCCTTTTGATGCATGTGTTTGACAAGAGGTTTAGACCTCCTACACTTGGTTGCTTTTTGAGAGCTCTTTTTGTGAATTTTAATGGCATGATTCATGTGGTTATATTTTTATTTAGGACAACTCTTGATTGCACCCCATATTGTTTCTCTAACCTGTTTGTTGAGTTTTTGTGAGGACTCACATGACTCCTGAAAGGATAGCTTGCTTGGCATTCCACTTTATTTGTGGGATACCATTTGGAGGTTTATTCCGATTACCTGTATTGACTTGCTTTCTTTGATGGTGCCAGCTTGAGAGATCTCTGGGTTTCTTATTACTTTAGATGTTGTTACTCCGGATCTTTATCCGTGTGGTAGATCTCTTGATCCTTTATCTTTCCCGCATTTTACCGCTTTCTTAGCTGGAAGACCTCAATAGGAGGCAATGTTTTCTTTTGTTTGTTTACTTTTGTGCCCAAAGACCTCCAAGAAGAGGCATCAGTGCTAAAGACCTCCCTGAAGAGGCAATTGATAGATAAAAGGGATTAGTAATCAATCCCCCATTATTCAATGTGTCATTCTTTATGCTCGGACTACGTGTCGATGCTTCAGAACAAAAGCCCAAGATCTTTTGTCCGGTCAGTCAGTGGAGAGGGTTCCACCTTTCTGAATCCCCACTTTTTGTCATGAGCTCACCCTGGCCAGGGCTAAGAGCTATGAGGTCTTATCCTCATTACCCTTTTGATCTGCTCACCCTGACGTTCAATGTCAGTGGTTAAGAGCCCATTTGATTACCTTTTTCATGGCTTGTTTCTCGAGGTTGATATGACCCCTCTTGACTAAAGCCCTACCCATGTATGTTTGAGCCCCCTCGTTGGTGCGTTTACTTTATGCATATTTGTTTTGTATGGTGTGATCGTCTCCCCATAGGATTGCTAGGCTTCGTATAGTCTCCCGTTTGCATGTCAATTAAGGTAGCATTGTTCCTTCGTCTAGGACTTCCTTTTTTGCATGAGCATTCCTAAAACACAAACAAACTCATTGATTTTTCTTCTCCTAAGAACACGTTAACTCCTTCTACTACAGGCGAGTAAGTCTCCGAAGGTCGAGCATCCGGTAGATTGCATAGTAACATCGTTCATCTAAAAAACATAACCCTTAACCCGTAGGTAGCCGAACTACGGCTTGCTTTGATTCTCATTCCAGATGAGATACGTAGGCATAAGATGCGATGTCTTAGCGAGCACACTCCTCTTTAACCCCATAGGTAGCCGAGCTACGAAGACTCTGTTTCTCATGTTCAGATGAGATACGTATGCAGTGGATGCGACATCCGTGCGAGTCATTTTCTTTTGACCCCTCTTATAGTAAATAGTACATTAGATATACACACACCCTTTAGACAAGAACAACAAGAGTGGATCTCGTAGAGTACTACGGATGCGTAGGGGTGCTAATACCTTCCCTTCGCATAATCGGCTCCCGAACCCAAGATTTGGTTGCGAGACCTTGTCTTTTCCTTTCCTTTTTCCAGGTTTACTTCGAGCGTTTCCTTTCCCTCCTTTGGGATAAATAACGCGCGGTGGCGACTCTTCTGTCATTTCTTTCTCGACGGTTGTTTTTTTCGCATCTCCTTTTTCAGGTTGCGACAGCTGGCGACTCTGCTGGGGATACATTTTCCCTAGTGGGCCTTTCCTAGCGTTTGTTTGGTTATTGTCTATTGTGTGTTATTTATTTATTGCTTTGCATACGTATCTGCTTGCATTGCATCCTATGTGCGCTTTACTGTCTCATGCATACTGTGCTGGCTGTGTATCTGTTTCACTGTTGGGTGGGAATCACAAGAGGTAAAAGGCCCAATACACAGGCTATGAGTGAACTTTAGGACACCTAGGAATAGAGTGATTCATGGGAAGCGGGTGGTATGACGCCACTTAGCGGAACATGGTATCACGAGCAGTTCAGATTCTGATGGGGTATTATCGTTGCATACACCTGGTGTGCATATGATGATATTCTTGAAAGGATTGTTTATCCTGCGTTTCTCTTGACCTTACCCTGGCCTAGATTACACCCGTGAGTGGGGCAGGAATGATCATTTACAGGTACTGATGGTGACTTGTTCTGTTGGTGACCGTGCCCTGTTGGTGACTTTTGTTTGGTTCTTGTTGGTGACCGTTGGTTCTGAAGTATGGGTTCTAAGTTGATGACTGTGTTCTATGGTTCCCGGTTCCGAATTCATGCTGAAGTTCTGATCCTGTGCCTCGGGATATACAACCAACCATCCATTGTTTCATCATTTTGCATCATAGCATGTTTACTTTCAAAAAATAATGCATAAAAAAGAAAAAGAGTTAACCCGCATTCATATCATTCACACATGTTTATCTATTCCCAGGGGTTCATATCTTCTTCTTGATTCTAGTCGGGGTTTTTTTTCTTACACTGTTTATCAAATGTGAGACTGGAATCAAGGGGTTAGAATACCCTTTGGAATTGATAAACATGTCATTGCATTTGCATATCATGTCTTGCATAACAGGTACCGCCGCAGTGTCCTCACTTTGTTTGGTGCTCCACTAGGATAGATGACTCAGGCATTCACCGATATAGTACCTGAAGGAATCAACGATGAAGATGGGGATAGTGATTGCGACATCGATAACTGGGTGCGTCCGAGGATCCCGGGTGAAGTCATCAACAATTGGTCTTCTAAGGAGATTGTCCAAGTCACTTTTCTGGAGGAGTAATTTTCTTTATTTATTCATGCATATCCAAGTCTTACGTTCCGCCCAGGGCGTAATGACTCATTGTAGGGCTCATCTATGTGGATACTTGCATTTTTTATCACTAATAATAGACGTCTTTTTGCATTCAAATGTTTTGCTCACTATCTTTCTATTTTTGCAGTTTTCAAAAAAAATATCTGGCAATGTTTTGTTTAGTTTTCATTTTTTTCACACTCATAAGCACATACCATCACTCATGCAAATTCACATCAACGGGTCCTATTGATAACGATTCTACTATGGCTCACTTCGACTTTGAAAATCCAATCTTTCAAGCTGAAGAAGAGGGTGATGAAGACTGTGAACTCCCTGAAGAACTTGGCAGGTTATTAAAACAGGAGGAAAGGGTCATTTAACCGCATCGAGAGTCTAATGAAGTGATTAATCTCGGCACCGAGGACGCCAAGAGAGAAATCAAGATAGGGGTTGCTTTGGAAGATAATGTGAAGAAAGGGCTGATTGAATTGCTGCAAGAATATGTTGACATCTTCGCTTGGTCTTATCAGGACATGCTCGGGCTTGACACAGACATCGTGGTACACCGTTTGCCTCTCAAAGAGGATTGTCCTCCGGTCAAGCAGAAGCTCAGAAGAACAAGACCAGAGATGGCTGTCAAGATAAAGGAAGAAGTGAAAAAACAGTTGGATGCAGGGTTTCTAGCAGTCACAAATTATCCGCCATGGGTTGCAAATATCGTTCCAGTACCTAAGAAGGATGGAAAGGTACGGATGTGTGTTGACTACCGGGATTTGAACAGAGCTAGTGCTAAAGATGATTTCCCATTACCTCACATCGATGTTTTGGTGGATAACACAGCTCAGTTCTCGGTATTCTCCTTCATGGATGGCTTTTCTGGCTATAATCAAATTAACATGGCACCAGAAGACATGGAGAAGACAACATTCATAACCCCATGGGGCACCTTCTGCTACAAGGTGATGCCGTTTGGTCTGAAAAATGTTGGAACAACATATCAACGAGCGATGGTGACTCTTTTCCATGATATGATTCATCATGAAATCAAGGTTTATGTTGATGATATGATTGCCAAATCTCAGACGGAAGAAGAACATTTGGTGAATTTGCAGAAATTGTTTGAGCGTTTGAGAAAATTCAAGCTGAGGCTTAATTCGAACAAGTGTACTTTCGGGGTGAGATCTGGAAGATTACTGGGTTTTATTGTTAGTGAAAAAGGGATTGAGGTGGATCCGGCCAAAGTGAAAGCGATACAAGAAATGCCTGAGCCAAGAACAGAGAAACAAGTCTGTGGTTTCTTAGGGAGGTTGAACTACATTGCAAGGTTCATCTCTCACCTAACAGTCACGTGTGAGCCAATATTCAAGTTGTTGAGGAAAGATCAGGCTATCAGGTGGAATGAAGATTGTCAAAAGGCTTTCGAGAAAATAAAAGAGTATTTGCAGAATCCTCCAATCCTTATGCCTCCGGTCCCAAGGAGACCGCTGATTATGTACTTGACAGTACTAGACAATTCTATGGGTTGTGTTCTTGGTCAACACGACGAGACAGGTAGGAAAGAGCATGCCATCTACTACCTGAGTAAGAAATTCACAGACTGCGAGTCAAGATACTTAATGCTTGAAAAGACATGTTGTGCACTTGCATGGGCTGCTAAGCGATTTAGACAATACATACTGACTCACACAACCTTATTGATCTCCAAGATGGATCCAGTCAAGTATATATTTGAGAAGTCAGCTCTCACCGGAAGGGTTGCTCGTTGGCAAATGGTACTGACAGAGTACGACATCCAGTATACATCCCAGAAAGCCATCAAAGGGAGTATTCTGTCAGACTATCTTGCTCAGCAGCCGATTGATGATTATGAGCCGATGAAGTTTGATTTTCCAGATGGAGGCATCATGTTCCTCAAGATGAAAGACTGTGAAGAGCCAGTTGTTGAGGAGGGACCTGATCCAGACGGAAAGTGGACTTTGTTATTTGATGAGGCTGTCAATGCCAGAGGAAGTGGAATTGGCGCTGTCATTACTACTCCGAAAGGTGCCCACATGCCTTTCACCGCTCGTCTGACTTTTGAGTGCACAAATAATGAAGTTGAGTATGAAGCCTGTATCTTGGGTACTGAGAAAGCCATTGATTTGAGAATCAAGACTCTGGACATCTTCGGAGATTCAGCTCTAGTGATCAATCAAGTGAATGGTGATTGGAACACTCTCCAGCCCAATCTGGTCCCTTACAGAGATTACACGAGAAGACTATTGACTTTCTTCACAACAGTAAAGCTGTATCAAATACCTCGTGATGAGAACCAGATGGCAGATGCTCTTGCCACTCTATCCTCCATGATCAACGTGATTCGGTGGAACCACGCTCCCAGGATCGATGTGATGCGCCTTGACAGGACCGCGTATGTGTTTGCTGCTGAACTGGTAGTTGACGACAAGCCCTGGTATCACGACATCAAGTGCTTTCTGAAGAATCAAGAGTACCCTGCAGGGACATCCAACAATGATAGAAAGACTTTGAGAAGATTGACAGGCAGTTTCTTCTTGAACAAAGATGATGTGCTGTATAAGAGGAATTTCGACATGGTTTTGCTCAGATGCGTGGATAGACACGAAGTAGACATGTTAATGCAGGAAGTTCATGAAGGCTCCTTTGGTACTCATGCCGGCGGACACGCAATGGCTAAGAAATTGTTGAGAGCGGGTTATTACTGGATGACCATGGAATCTGATTGTTTCAAATATGCTCGGAAGTGTCATAAATGCCAGATTTATGCTGATAAGGTACATGTGCCGCCAAATCCTTTGAATGTGATGTCTTCGCCGTGGCCTTTTGCTATGTGGGGCATCGATATGATTGGAAAGATTGAGCCGACCGCCTCCAATGGGCATCGCTTCATCCTTGTTGCCATCGACTATTTCACCAAGTGGGTCGAAGCAGCATCGTTCGCGAATGTCACCAGACATGTGGTTTCCCGTTTCATCAAGAAAGAAATCATTTGTCGCTATGGGATTCCCGAAAGAATCATTACTGATAATGGTTCTAATCTCAACAACAAAATGATGAAGGAGTTGTGCCAGAACTTCAACGTTTAGCATCATAATTCTTCCCCTTACCGCCCTAAGATGAACGGTGATGTTGAGGCGGCAAATAAGAACATACAGAAGATTGTGCAGAAGATGGTCGTTACGTACAGAGATTGGCATGAGATGCTACCCTTCGCCTTGCATGGGTACCATACTTCAGTACGTACATCGACCGGGGCAACCCCTTACTCCCTTGTGCATGGTATGGAAGCAGTCATACCTGTTGAAATGGAGATTCCTTCTCTAAGAGTCCTGTTGGATGTCAAGTTAGACAAAGCTGAATGGATTCGGACAAGGTTCAATGAGTTGAGTCTTATCAAAGAGAAGCGAATGGCAGCCATTTGTCATGGGCAGTTGTATCAGAGTCGGATGAAGAGAGCGTTTGATCGGAAAGTGCGCCCTCGATGTTTCCAAGTTGGAGATTTAGTGTTGAAAAGGATCCTTCCTCCTCAGACAAATCACATGGGAAAGTGGACTCCTAACTATGATGGACCGTATATTGTCACCAAGGTTTTTGATGGTGGGGCCTTAATGCTTGCAACTATGGATGGTGAAAACTTCACTTCTCCTGTGAACTCAGACACAGTTAAAAAATACTTCGCATAAAATAGACCCGCTGGACAGTAAAAAGAATAGTCCAGGCAAAAATGGGCATCCCGACGAACCAAGAAAATGAAAAGGTTCGGGCAAAAATTAGGGATTAAAAATGAAAAGATCGTACACCCGGTAAGTTGAAAACCTGAAAAGGCAACTTAAGCAAAAATGGGTATCCTGGTGGATTGAAAACCCGAAAAGGGCGATCCAGGCAAAAGTTAGGGATTAAACGAATGACTGTGTTTTGAGTAGTTCTGAATCTCATCTCGTGTCAATGACTGGAAACTTTTGAAGGATAGGAAACAGTCCAATCACTCTTTTCATAAAGCTGATCATCTGGAGGATCTTGAAGACGAGCAAGTCATAGCAGAATTGGAACCCAATAGAAATCCATTTCACATTGCCATTAGATTAATTTCCGTTTTTATCTTTTGTGCGATTACCTCTTTCCAGGGATTGCTTCCTGATGTAAATGCCTATTTAGAGGCCACTCAATCAATAAAATCATGTTATTCAGTACATCTCTGTGTTCGTTTTTATTTTACTGTTTTGTTTGCAAAAATGACATCCGAATTTTTGATAAACATTGCATCATGAAACATAAGAGCTTTACAGGTACATGCTTAATAAACATTTAAAATTGCTGTAAATGTTAAGTGCTTTAGATCGTCTATTCAGAACAGGTACCCTCGGGGCATTTCCTTAAGGTTCCCAGCCGATGATCGCGAATGTTTTCCCCCAACGGTCGAAGTTGGTATCTTATCCCTGCAGAGCTGATCAGAGCATTGGATTCTTCGATCCCCAACAGGCTCTCACTACTGTACCTCCCCCAAGCGGTGGTTTCAGATTATACACTCCTTAGTAGAGTTGACAGTGCCAGACTGTATATCCCTAGCGGAGTTGACAGTGCCAGACTGTATCTTCCCAGCAGAAGCGGCTGCTCCTTAGAGTTCGATGCCAAATCGATAATCCCAATGCCAGATCCATGGTCTCTTTCCTTGAAGCAGAATCTCGGTACCGTATCGGTGTTAGCTTCCCCTGCTGAGTCGTCTCTCTCGCAGATTATGGTTGCCAGAACCACCGTCGCTTCCCCAACATCAGGTTTTCAGTGTCGTTCTCTCCCCAGTCAGAGTCTCGGTATTTCGTCATTGCTAGAACACCGTGTGGCGGGTCATTTCCCCACAGAGTTCTTTGCGCTGTGCATCTCCAACAGCCTTATCAGGGTCCAGAAGATAGTGATCATTTCCCCAGCAGATTCCCTTGCCCCCGCTTGGCATTCTACCTAGCATTTCGCATCCCTGCATGTAGAATCATATTGCATTGCATCCTCCCAAATCGCGTAGCATTTCCATTTTCACGGAGCATTACGCCATTGACAAAATTTAAACATACGCATGTAAAGCATAAAACATTCTCGGTATCCCAAGTGATAAGCCAGAAGTTGTTTCCAGTACTCAGACTGAAGATTGTTCATGACTTACCGTTATTATCCCCAGCAAGTGTCATTGGCCCATGCGCCGCCTCTATTATCTTTCCCTATTTCTGCCGATGCTGACAGGCATGAAGTTTTTCCGGTATTCATACCGAAGTGGCATTCAGGCCAATTTTCCGATGTTCAGATCGAAGAAGTTTCCGACATTCAGGTCGATGCAACTTGTGGCATTCAGGCCAGTTTCTGGTATTCAGACCGAAGTGGCATTCAGGCCAGTTTCCGGTATTCAGACCGGAGTGGCGTTCAGGCCAGTTTTTAGATGTTCAGATAGAAGAAGTTTCCGACGTTCAGGTCGAGGCAACTTGTGGCATTCAGGCCAAGTTTCCGGTATTCAAACCGAAGTTGCATTCAGGCCAATTTTCTGATGTTTAGATCGAAGAAGTTTCTGACGTTCAGGTCGATGCAACTTGTGGCATTCAGGCCAAGTTTCCGGTATTCAGACCAGAGTGGCGTTCATGCCAGTTTTGTGATGTTCAGATCGAAGAAGTTTCCGACGTTCAGGTCGATGCAACTTGTGGCATTCAGGCCAATTTTCCGATATTCAGATCGAAGTGGCATTCAGGCCAATTTTACGATATTCAAATCGAAGTGGCATTCAGGCCAGTTTTCCGATGTTCAGATCGAAGAAGTTTCCGACATTCAGGTCGACGCAACTTGTGGCATTCAGGCCAGCCTCTCGGTGTTTAGACCGATATTAATAATCTCATATCTTCCGATGTTCAGATCGAAGTCATTTCCAGTATTTAGACTGATGAGCGGCATTCAGGCCATGGTTATTTTTGTGTTACCATTTATTTTGGTATCCAGGTTAACATTCTTTTTCGGTATTCAGACTGACTCTCACCGTACCAGACGGATTCTTCTTTCAAGACCACCTCTTTGCCGATTCTGACAGGCATTGTTACTTCACTTCACTTCAGTGCAAATTTTCGGGCTTTTATTGTATTCAATCCCTTGATACCTCGAAAGTGTGAAAGTCACTGCTATCTTCTTTTCGGGTCTCCAGTTGATTGAATAGGGGCAGCTGTAATACCTCAAAATTTGTCCCCCTCATTCATGCATTCATTTTTAGGTCATTTAACATTTCATATTGCATTTCATCATGTCAATCGGAATTAGATCCAAGAAGCTTGAATATCATCCAAGACACTTTGTGGGTCCTATCTGGGTGATCAGTCAACACAAGGGAATGGCTTGAGATACTTCCAACATGTTCAAATGGGGTCTATTCATCAATCAAAACGTTAATCTTGAAGGAGCAAAAGTTTGTTCATGAACTGTCATGTTCGCTAGGCGAAGCCCACGCGTTTCGAAAATAAAATAAAAATAAATAAATAAATAAAATATAACAGAAAAATCTAGGACTTGGACCTCTCTCTTTTGAGCCCACAAAGTCACAAAAATCAGGTTATAAATTCTAGACTTCCATCTCCCAAAAAATCCATGGGAAAAAGATAGTGAGAGAAGAGCTAACAGAGTTCAGAGCAACCTCCAAAGACTGAAAGGAACTCATCTGCAAAGAGTCAATTCCATCTCACATAAACCCTCAGATTGCTTTGCAAACCCAACCGGGCAATTCAATTTCATTCGATCTCTCCAATCAGGTTTGCCCTATTTCCACTACTTGATACTTTCAACCTGAAATTTTTGATACCCTTTTGATGCATGTGTTGGACAAGAGGTTTAGACCTCCTACACTTGGTTGCTTTTTGAGAGCTCTTTTTGTGAATTTTAATGGCATGATTCATGTGGTTACATTTTGATTTGGGGCAACTCTTGATTGCACCCCATATTGTTTCTCTAACCTGTTTGTTGAGTTTTTGTGAGGGCTCACATGACTCCTGAAAGGATAGCTTGCTTGGCATTCCACTTTATTTGTGGGATACCATTTGGAGGTTTATTCCGATTACCTGTATTGACTTGCTTTCTTTGATGGTGCCAGCTTGAGAGATCTCTGGGTTTCTTATTACTTTAGTTGTTGTTACTCCGGATCTTTATCCGTGTGGTAGATCTCTTGATCCTTTATCTTTCCCGCATTTTACCGCTTTCTTAGCTGGAAGACCTCAATAGGAGGCAATGTTTTCTTTTGTTTGTTTACTTTTGTGACCAAAGACCTCCAAGAAGAGGCATCAGTGCTAAAGACCTCCCTGAAGAGGCAATTGACAGATAAAAGGGATTAGTAATCAATCCCCTGTTATTCAGTGTGTCGTTCTTTATGCTCGCACTACGTGTCGATGCTTCGGAACAAAAGCCCAAGATCTTTTGTCCGGTCAGTCAGTGGAGAGGGTTCCACCTTTCTGAATCCCCACTTTTTGTCATGAGCTCACCCTGGCCAGGGCTAAGAGCTATGAGGTCTTATCCTCATTACCCTTTTGATTTGCTCACCCTGACGTTCAATGTCAGTGGTTAAGAGCCCATTTGATTACCTTTTTCATGGCTTGTTTGTCGAGGTTGATATGACCCCTCTTGACTAAAGCCCTACCCATGTATGTTTAAGCCCCCTCGTTGGTGCGTTTACATTATGCATATTTATTTTGTATGGTGTGATCGTCTCCCCATAGGATTGCTAGGCTTCGTATAGTCTCCCGTTTGCATGTCAATTAAGGTAGCACTGTTCCGTCGTCTAGGACTTCCTTTTTTGCATGAGCATTCCTAAAACACAAACAAACTCATTGATTTTTCTTCTCCTAAGAACACGTTAACTCCTTCTACTACAGGCGAGTAAGTCTCCAAAGGTCGAGCATCCGGTAGATTGCATAGTAACGTCGTTCATCTAAAAAACACAACCCTTAACCCGTAGGTAGCCGAACTACGACTTGCTCTGATTCTCATTCCAGATGAGATACGTAGGCATAAGACGCGATGTCTTAGCGAGCACACTCCTCTTTAACCCCATAGGTAGCCGAGCTACGAAGACTCTGTTTCTCATGTTCAGATGAGATACGTATGCAGTGGATGCGACATCCGTGCGAATCATTTTCTTTTGACCCCTCTTTTAGTAAATAGTACATTAGATATACACACACCCTTTAGACAAGAACAACAAGAGTGGATCCCATAGAGTACTACGGATACGTAGGGGTGCTAATACCTTCCCTTCGCATAATCGGCTCCCGAACCCAAGATTTGGTTGCGAGACCTTGTCTTTTCCTTTCCTTTTTCCAGGTTTACTTAGAGCGTTTCCTTTCCCTCATTTGGGATAAATAACGCGCGGTGGCGACTCTTCTGTCATTTCTTTTACACCGGTTGTTTTTTTCGCATCTCCTTTTTCAGGTTGCGACACCCAAGACACGAAAATGTCACGTGATCTGACAAATCCGTATGTGATAATACTTATGTGTACAATTACCCTTTTGCCCTCATGTCTATATTGAACACAAGGCATAGACCGTGTCATCCTTGTCCAGTTCAATATTGGGCCCATAGACATTTATCCTGTTACGCAGGATGAGCAAATTCCATCTAGGTTACTCATGTCCCTTAGTATGCTTCGTGGAGTACCCATCAACTGTCTTTATGGTCATCTAATTATGGACAACATTTGATCAGCAATAAGGCACTCGACTCTACATCTAGGGTCCATAGTGGTTTCAGGTCGAAGGGTGGTATACACCATTATCACCATGAAAATATCTTATGACACTTTGCATAACATTCTATATAGTATTCTCATAGCGGGTCAATCCAGTATAAATATTACTCTTAATATTCATACCTATATTTAAGACTTGATAACTCCTTATCCATGATCCATGAGATGTGATCATCAGTCTCTATACATAATAGTCTTAATGCTTTAATGTTATCCCACTTCACAATAAAGCTCGACTACGGATACTTTAAGAATAATGTCCTTATGTTTAAGGTGATCTCATGATTAAGTCACACTTGATACATTAAACGGACTATCTATTCTAGGGACTTTATTAAACAAACATAATAAAGAAAAAGCCTTTTATTTTTAATAAATAATTCGATACAAGTACCAAAAAGTATTGGCCTTTAGGGCTTACACCAATAGCCGTTTCTACTGCCGCCTATTTGCTGAATAGGTGTTCTACAAAGAAGCTTGAAAAGGTTACTCCGGAAGAGGTATGGTCCGGATTCAAACCGAGCTTGAGTCATTTGCGTGTTTTCGGTTCAGTAGCGTTTCGACATATTCCGGGTCAACTTCGAAAGAAGTTAGATGACAAGGGTGAAAAAATGTTGCTTGTTGGTTATCATCCTACCGGAGGCTATAAGTTGTTTGATATGAGTAGCAAGAAGATCGTGATTAGTCGAGACGTGATCGTGGATGAAATTCGAACTTTTGACAGCAGAATTTCTGCTATACCAGTCCAAGAAATTGATTCCCAGAAAGGGGAAATCGATTTCCAGCCTAAAATTGCACTTCCTGAAGCTGATGAGATTCGAAATGCAGGCCCAAAAATCGATTTACCACATGGGGAAATCGATTTCCTGGGAGGAAATTTGAATTTTCAGCCTGTTAATGATGCTGGACAGCAACCATTCGCAACGGAGAATGGTGAATCGAGTAGACGACCAGCGTGGCAGAGAGGTATGCCTCAAAGACTCCGAGATTGTGAGGTATTCCGTGATAGTGATATCAATAACGATGGTGATCTCATTCATTTCGCTTTAATGGCCGAATCCGAACCGGTAGATACGGAGGAGGCATTAAGCGATCCAAATTGGATGAATGCAATAAAGGAAGAACTTGAATCGATTGAGAAAAATAATACTTGGATGTTGGTTGACTTACCGAAAGGTAAAAAGGCAATTGGTGTGAAGTGGGTCTTCAAAGTGAAAGCGAATCCGAAAGGCGAGATAATCAAGCATAAGGCTCAATTAGTTGCAAAAGGAAGACATAGACTTTGATGAGGTATTTGCTCCGGTTGCTCGACATGAAACCATCCGGTTAGTTGTTGCGATAGCAAATAACAATAGCTGGCTGTTATATCAAATGGACGTCAAATCAACATTTTTGAATGGTCCATTGGATGAGGAGGTGTATGTTGGACATCCCCCTGGTTTTGTTGTTAAAAATCAAGAGGCAAGGGTCTACAAGTTGAGGAAGGCACTATATGGTTTGAAACAAGCTCCAAGAGCTTGGAACAAACGCATAGATGGTTTTCTTAACGATATTGGTTTCAAAAAGTGTGTGTCCGAGCATGGTGTTTATGTGAAATCGGGTGCAAGCGAATGAGTAATCATACTTTGTCTATATATGGACGATTTGTTGATTACTGGAAGTTGTGAAAAGTACATTTCAAGCTTCAAAGAAGAGCTTATGAAGGAGTTTTAAATGAGTGACCTTGGGTATGTGAAGTACTTCTTAGGCATAGAGTTCTAAAAGACAAAGTTGGGATTGCTCATGCATCAAAGTAGGTATGCTTTGGAGATCTTAAAGAGGTGTGATATGGAGCATTGAAATGCTGCCATAACTTCAGCCGAGGCATGGTCAACACTATCCAAAAGCGAGGAAGAGCAAGATGTGGATCCGACTCATTACCGGAGATTGATTGGATCATTGCGTTATTTGTGCAATACGCGGCCAGATTTAGCATTTAGTGTCGGTATTGCTAGTAGGTTCATGGAGAGGCCAAAGGTATCACACTTGGCAGCGGTTAAGAGGATCCTTCGTTATGTGAAAGGTACTCTTGGCTGTGGAATTTTGTTTCCGACAAGTGACACGGGCAGAAGGTGCAATTTACTTTGATACACTGACTCCAATTGGTGCGGAGATAAAGATGATCGAAAGTCTACGACTGGTTATGTCTTTATGTTCGGCGGAGCACCAATCTCTTGGTGTTCTAAAAAGGAGTCGGTGGTTGCTCTCTCTTCTTGCGAGGCGGAGTACATTGCAGCGTCATTGTGTGCATGCCAAGCTGTGTGGCTTGTGAACTTACTGCGTGAGCTGGATAGCAGCACGAGAGAAGTTGTTTTGTTGTTGGTGGACAACGTTTCAACCATCAATCTTGCTAAGAATCCCATAGCACATGGGAGGAGCAAGCACATTGAGATGAGATTCCATTACTTGAGAGATTTAGTGAGTTCTGGACAGTTACGTTTAAGCTTCTGCAGAAGTGAAGAACAAGACGCGGACTTGTTGACGAAAGCGGTTACGAATGTTGTTTTCAAGCGACTCGTGGTGAGGTTGGGCATGAAGAACATTGAGCATTTGACTTAAGGTGGTGTGTTGGATGATTAGAATAAGTCAAATGCAGTGTAATTGACTTTTGAAGTGTTTTTGGAGAATAGCTTATTTGAGAAGCTATTTTGGAAGGTTTCTTGTTTGCTGCAGAAATAGCAATTTCCTGAAGACAAAACAGAAAAACAGTTTTGTTTTATTAGGCAGTTTTGGATACTTTGTTTAGTCTGTTTGTTTAGTGGTTTGTACACTATAAATAGACCTCAATTGTAATATTTGTGGATAATGCCTTCAGATAATGCCATTCAATATTCTCATCTCAATTTTTCTTATTTCTCTATTTTCATCATCTTCCTCAATTAACCTTTCTACCACCAAAATAACAACTTCCACCATTGATTCACCTTGAACAAGTTTGATCTTAAAATTTCATAATTAAAAGTAAATTTAAAAAGAATAAATTAACAATAAAGATATAGTTGAGATAAATTATGAATTCTAATTTTAATTTCATAATCAATCTAAATTAACCAACAAAAATAATATAATTTTTTTAAAATCATAATTTTTGTTTAGTAATTCTATTTTTAGTGCTTAAGAGTATTCTTGTAAATGATGGAAGGCTATGCCCTAGGCTACACATATTCAGATTATGTGATTTTTTTAAATAAAAAAGCTTTAAGATTTTTAAAAGTTTATTTTTGTTATAAAAAAAGCCACAAACAATAAAAAAAATCTTTTAAATCTTTCAGACAAGTTTATTTAATAAACTTAAATAGTTTATTATTATTATAATATTATTTTATATTTAATTTGAATTATAATACAAAAATAAATCTCAAGTACTTTAAAGAATTTGTGAAAAAAATTGAAAAAAAATTCTGAACAGTATCATAAAAATAAATATTTAATTTAATTGTTGTTTCATTAGTTCATATATTTAAATATTAAATAAATTATTTCTTTACAAATATTTAAGTAGGTTAATAAACCAAGTGAGCCTTAAAAAAATTGTTAGACTCTAACTTATAAAAATAAATCTTTGATAGATTTCATGTTGTCAGACTTAAACTTTACATTTTTTAGTAAGTTAGATTTTATATTTTTTAAAAGTTAGATTTAGGTTTGATGAAATCTAGTTTGGCAAGTTTTAACTTTTATTTATATGATAGTTGAATTCTTTTTATGAACCGTTGGGCATGGGGAGTGCAGTTGAGACATTATGTGGACAGGCATTTGGTGCAAAAAAATATGATATGTTAGGCATATATTTGCAAAGATCAACTGTTCTTCTCACAATAGCTGGTTTAACATTAACTCTACTATACATATTCTCCAAACCACTTTTGATATTTCTAGGAGAATCACCAGAAATTGCATCAGCAGCATCATTTTTTGTCTATGGTCTAATTCCGCAAATATTTGCCTATGCTGTGAACTTTCCAATACAAAAATTTCTCCAAGCACAAAGCATAGTTGCACCAAGTGCATACATATCTACAGCAACATTGTTTATTCACGTTATATTAAGTTATGTTGCTGTGTACAAATTTGGGCTTGGTTTATTGGGTGCTTCATCGGTTTTGAGTTTCTCTTGGTGGATAATTGTGATAGCATAGTTTGTGTATATTGTGAAGAGTGAAAAGTGTAAACATACATGGAAAGGGTTTAGTTTTCAAGCCTTTTCAGGATTGCCAGAGTTTTTCAAATTATCAGCTGCATCAGCAGTGATGTTGTGCTTAGAGACTTGGTACTATCAAATATTGGTTTTGCTTGCTGGATTACTTCCTCATCCTGAATTGGCTCTTGATTCTCTCTATTTGGTAAGTTTTATTTCATTCTACCTATATTTTTTATTTCCACAATCTTCATTTTATACTTAATTTTTTATCTATCATAACATAAATCATTTTGTTTGGAGACTACAATTGTACCTTTCACTATCGCTTAAAGCATCTCGTCCATAAATAGCCGATCACAGACAGAAAAATTCAGAGAATAGATTCTTATTGATTAACCTCAAACAGACAAGAACAAATATGTTAATGATCCATCTATTGGTGTTATGACACCAATGAGCCTCAGAAACGGACATTTGCGACTTTGAACGACTCGGCTTTGATAAAATTATGATCAGTATATCTAGCGAATATAAAAAACAAAATGAAGAGCCTTGTCGTGTCGAATAATTCACTTAAGAGGAATCCAAATTGAAATCCATAAATAGGAAGACGACAAGTATGGCGGTAGTGTCATTGAACCTAAACTTCCAAAATTGATTGGAAGGATTTTTTAAAGATAAGTTTAAAAACTTAATTCATAAAAAAAAAACACGACGGTAGATAATCATCAAATTTATTATTTAATATACTTCCTTTGGCCGTCATAATGATTAAATTTGACTATAACCAATAAGAAATAAATAGTATTAATTTTGTTAATTGAAATAAAATTCTGTTTTTACTCTTCCAAATAATTAATAGAATTTATTTTTTTAGAATCATTTTAGTTGTATCATTTTATGCTCAATGTATAAATACACTTGTACCATTCCAATTCAAAAAATACCAAAATCTATACTCATCAAATATTACTCTTTTCTCTATTTCTCTCTCAACTTCATCTTCCCCAATTTTCTTTTCTTCCACCATTGTAAAACCTTCAAATTTTAGTTTTATGTTCTAACATTTGGCATCAAGAGCCTTGATTATTGATCCTAATCCGCTGCAACAATGGCAACCATTTCCAATGATTGAATTCCCACCAATCTTCTGATTCTTGATTCGAAGAACTATGATAAATGAGCAAAACAAATGAGGGTTTTGTTTGGTTATCAGGAGGTGCTTGAGATCGTCGGCAATGGAGTTACGCAATTAGGGGCAGAGGCTACCGACATTCAAAGAGCTACACACAAAGAAGAGAAGAAGAAGGATTACAAAGCCTTATTCTTGATTCACTCTTGTGTTGATAACGACAATTTCGAGAAGGTTGGCGATTGTGAATCGGTGAAGCAAGCATGAGAAATCTTGGAGAAAGCATATGCCGGTGTCGTCAAAGCGAAGGTTGTAAGGTTACAAACTTACAAGCGACAATTCGAGTTAACACAAATGGAAGATAAAGAAACGATCAACGACTACATTACACGCATTACCCGGTTAGTTAATCAAATCAAATCAAATCTTGTGGGGAAACGATTCTTGAGCAGAATGTTGTATCGAAAGTATTGGGTTCGTTAACGCCGCGTTTCGACAACATAGTTGTGGCTATTGAAGAATCAAAGGATCTAACAACTTTGAGCAAGGATGAATTGCAAAGTTCGTTAGAGGCACATGAACAAAGGATGGATGAGAGAGGCGCCGACAAAGCCAAAGCGGAGATTACTCTGCAAGCGCGTTTCAATGAGAAGAATTAGAGGTCGAAATGAAAATTTGTAGTGAGAGGTAAATCAAATTTTCAGAATTTTGGTTCAAATGATTCGCAAAATTCAAAGCATTCGACGAGTGAAAAGGGTGAAAGTAGCTCCAAGGATAGTGGTCATAGCAATGGTTTCAAGAAGCGTGATGTGAGTAAGGTGCAATGCTACAAGTGTAGAAAGTTTGGACACTTTGCAAATTCGTGTCGTGGTAAATCGAATGAGAATCACAATAATGAAGCCAAGGTTGCTAGGGAAGAGGTAGATGATGAGGACACACTTCTAGTAATGATCACGGAGGGGAGTTATGGCATTACGGATGTTCCGGGCAGCAGCTGCAGAAGTGACAGTTTGCGGGACAGCAGCTGTACCGTTCCTGAAAATAGCGAGAAAATGCATTCGGATCGAAATGCATTGGTTACCATTCGTGATGGAGTCCAAGGGAGAGATGAGTGGTACTTGGATTCCGGTTGTTCAACACATATGACGGGTCGAAAAGATTGGTTTGTGCAAATCAATCAAGCGGCAAAAAGTAAAGTCAAATTTGCCGACGATACCACTTTAAGCGCCGAAGGGATAGGAGATGTTTTGATCGGAAAAAGGAATGATGGACATTCAAGGATCAAAGATCTCTTGTATATACCGGGAATTAAGTGTAATCTTTTAAGTATTGGCCAATTACTTGAAAGAGCATACAAAATTTGGTTGGAGGACAAGATTTTACACTACGCCAAATAAGGGAAAAGAGGGCGCTTATTTTGGCCTATAACAGCGCTTTTAAGCGCCCTCTAAAGTGGCGCTGGCATAGGTAAAGACAGCGCTTTGTTTTCCTGGAGAAAGCGCTGTCTAAAGTGGCCCTTTAAGGGCCACATTATAGTGCGCTTTCAGAAAAAAGTGCCCTCTGGAGTAGTCCATAAAGGGACACCTTAGAGGGCGCTTTCTGGAAAAAGCGCCCTCTAAAGTTGTTAATGTAAAGTGTTTAGAGGGCGCTTTCTGGACAAAGCGCCCTCTAAAGTTGTCAATGTAAAATGTTTAGAGGGCGCTTCCTACAGAAAGTGCCCTCTAAAGTGTTAGTTATTTTAAAAAAATTGTTTGAAAAACAGTGGATATTTAATTGGTAACCTGTTCGCATGCTGCAAAAGTGTAAAATTCATATTGATTTCATCCTTTAATCCAATGTTATACACCATTAATCCATTGATATATACAACATGAATCCATTTATATACAACATTAATCCTCCATATATACAACATTAATATATGATTCTTTGATCAACAATATACAACAACATATTCATGATTTAGTAAAAGTACAACAACAATATACAACATATATACAACAACAGCATACAACAACAACATTCCATACATATATGTACAACAATATACAACCTAGCTATATGATTCTTTGATCAACAATGAATTGACACAATTCATCCTTCATTTCATCCAGATGAGCTCTTGAGTAAGATTTGTATTCCTCAAAGTACTACAATTAAGAGAATAAAACATATTCATGATTTAGTAACAAATTAGATGAAATATCCGATAATATTAAAATAAACCCTAATTTATTATTCCATACAATTTTTGGGATGTCTATACGATTCAACGCAATGATATCACTCATAAATCTCAATACAAAAAATCCGCAATCGACCGAATTGTTTTGCTGAGGACACTACACAGAAAAACAAACAATATATATATATATATATAGTTAATTTCTTACAAACACTATTATAAGCAAAAAAACAAACACTATTATAAGCAAAAATAAGATACTTAATATATACCTGAACTCTGACCCAGGTAATGTCCTTCCTATTACGATAATTCTTTTTCGATCTAAATTTTAGTATTGCCCTAACAAAATAAAAACGTATATTGAGATCAATCTGACAGACATAATTAAATATACAAATACACACGAATATTTAGGGGAATTTCACTTACACGTCAACCGTCTTCTTCATACTCGGATATTTACTCCAATCACCCGATAACGAATCGAGATAATACCCCATTAGTCTCGAAAGATCCATAGCAACCAACACCCAGTGACCACTGTAAAATAAAACAAAAATTTAGATGCATGAAAATTTTCTACGTAAAAGATATACATAGATTAGAATGAAATTATTAGAAAGAAAATCTAACCCGTTGCCAGAATTAAACGGTAAAAAATACAAATTGGGTGTAGTATTATCGCCGGCCGCCATGAATCTATCGACTAGTTCATTCTTTACGGATGTTGGATTTTTCGTTATTAACGTTGTGTTGATACGGGAAGCAGCAATAAAATTGAATCGGTTACACAATTCAGTTCCCCGCATCAATGTTACATACATATACCTTAAATAGAAACATAATAAACATTAGACTACTCATTGAAATGTGTAAATAAATTGTTCAACTAAGTAAATAATAGATTGATCGGAGTACCATATGTATGTATGAATGACAGTGATGCCCAGTTCTTCGTGTTCAAAAAGTTGTTGCATGTCCTCCTTTGCAATTATTTCGGAATGAGCAATTCCGAAAACACCTTCATCAAAATCTACAATACGGATGGCGCCGTGCATAATATCGGACTCTTCCACCATTTTTTCAAGACGCATCATAATTTGAGATTTTGTCCCGGACGTCGTTGGAATATCGTTACCAGCTTTTTTCAACTTTCGACCGGGAACCTAAAAATTCATATAAATTAAATCATGACTTTTTGTGATGCAACAGAATCGTTGCGTATATAATTCAATGGGTATATATATTTGTACCTCTTTTTGAGATGCAACCGACTCGATGCGTCTTGAAATCCCTTTACCAGCTTTATGTGTGGGTCTTGTAGGAGTCTAACATTACCATGTAATAAGGATTGATTAAATATCATAATTGTAGCAGAATTGAAATGTGAATACTAAATATTCATAATCATCTAGAACATATATACCTCG
The DNA here is from genome assembly GCF_024323335.1 of Lathyrus oleraceus. Lineage (NCBI taxonomy): Eukaryota > Viridiplantae > Streptophyta > Magnoliopsida > Fabales > Fabaceae > Lathyrus > Lathyrus oleraceus. The sequence continues at coordinate 429,220,154 of NC_066585.1, read as the reverse complement.
GCATCTGGGAAAATTAGATCTGACGGTCATCCAACAAAGGATCCGACTGCATCTCGCATCAACGTTGTCTCTGAAACAACGTCAAGTAACGGTAGAAGCGCGTCGGTATCTAATACAAGGTCAACCGAAACTTTCATATATCCCACCGGGAGGGGATTATGGTGAAGTAATTCACCCGAAGTGTTGTGCACTTTTCCCTTGCCAACCATGCGATAAGTTGGTGACGATAGATTCAGCTGACAAGGTGTAATGCCCTAAACCAATAATAAATGTTATTGTTAACGTGTATATGTGTCAAGTAAAAAAGTGCTATTTTAATTTCATAATAACATATATAATTACCTCGGGAAATTTCGGTTGACAATTGATACTAGCTCTGTCACTAGTATCTTTTGCCTCGGAAACGCACCTTTCCTCTCTATACCTTGCATTCTCCTTTTGAAGTTCGAGTACTTGTGCCCTTAACTCCGCCAAGGTCTCCATGACCTCTTTGTTGGTAGGATTTTTTGTTTTTGGTTTTTTATAAAATGACGACGGAGTCACACCAAAACCCTTACCCCTCACACGACCGGAATACTCAGGAACATTTTGTACTCGACTAAGTACGCTCCTGCAATCCTGGACCTCGATTGAAGGTAAGGTTTGGGATAAAGTCTCCTGAAATATTATTAGAGGAGATTAAAAATGAATTATATGTCTAACAAAATTTTCGATATAATTAAAGAAATAATGTTACGTATACTTACACATTCGTCATAAACATTTTGGACCGCTTCAACGACAGCCCCATCCTTCCCAACCCAAGCAGCCTTCCACAATACGTGCTCCGGAAGAGATGTTGCGTCACTTTTCTCCTCGGCTAGCTACAAATTGAATCAGATTATAAGATCATCAATTATAACATATTGTGACAATGTATAAGCTCATAGCATTTGAATATACTCACAATTCTTTGTTGTAACCGTGCATATCCCGTACGCCTTTTTTTGTACGGATACGCGGGTTTTGATGCCCTTTTCCGATTTTTGTCGCTTACTTCCTGGATAAAAAAGTTTAAGGCATATTAGAACCAAGTAACTTAACAATTGTATAATACCATAATTAATAGACATTACATGGAATTTTTCGTTTCTTCGTTTGGCGACAAAGTTATCCCATTCTTCGGCTGAAATAATCTCGGCATACTTCATTGGCCGTTCTGCTTCAACAAAGTTTCCTTCCTCATCCTTGAGAAATTTGTTGGACAAAAAGGATCGAAATCCTCGGAGTCTTTTTCCGGCAAATTGAATACAATATTTTTGCCGGCTTTCATCGATGTGAAAGGATCTCTAAAAAACATACAAATGGAGTGTGTTATTATAAGTAATATTATAACAATATATGGTCAACAAATAGTCAACAAAAAAACATATAATAATATATGGTAAGTACCTGTATCTCGGACCATATTTTTTCTTTGCCAACCTTCAATTCCGGACTTCTCCAATTATCACATGTAATCGGAATATGTTGTCGAACAAGGGAACCAATGTAACTTGCCAACATTGAACCGTTAGGCTCAATTAGTTGGTCTTCAGCACTCCAATGTACTTCTAATTTTTCACCCTTGTCTCTTGCACGAATGATTGACTTCATAACAGTCGATCCTCGTTTGATTTCTTTTTCAACATTGTTACGTGATCCACTCGCGTCATGGGTATCATCTTGGTTAGCCATTCTATCTGTAATATAGACATGATTCAATAAGACCCAAGTAAGACAATGACCATATTCGTGAAGCTACACAAAAAACACATTCATATACCTTCCATTTCTCTCATGTTACAACAATCTAAACTCTCTCTTTTTTTCATCATTATTGAATACAAACTCACACACACCTACTGCATACAAAAGACCAATGCAAACTTATGGCGTTTGGAACATGAACAAACTTGCATCCATAATCATCAAACTTCCAAGCACAAGCTCAAACACACTCCAAATGACATCAGTTTTCAATCAAAAATAAAAAACCTTACAACAAGGTGCTCATGAACACCATATAGTGCTCGTTTGCCCTAAACAACATTAATCAACATAATGCACAAAATGTAAAACTCAGTTTAGAAAATGCCCTAATCAAACACCTGAAGAAAGTGAACGGTAACGATGGAGAAGAGAAATACCTTCAAGGTGACGGTAACGATGGAGAAGAAAGTGAACAGCGACGGTGGACGCAGATAACTCAGTGAACGTGAACGCAGCAGCAGAAAAAGGCGACGGCGACGACGACGGTGAGGGAGGGAGAACGAACGGATGACGAGAGTAATCGCAGTAGAGAGTAATTGCAGTAGAGAGAAAACCCAGTTACGTAAACGAAATAGCATATAGAGAGGGAAAATAAAGAGACATGCAGTATATATGTTATAATTTTAATGTTTAATAAAGGACCTTAGAGGGCGCTTGTGTAAAAAAAGCGCCCTCTAAAGGGGGCCTAAGAGGGCGCTTCTAAAAGCGCTCTCTAAGGCTTTCCAAAAGCGCCTTATAAACTGGAAATGTACATGGACTTAGAGAGCGCTTTTTTAAAAGCGCCCTCTAAGGGTACCCTTAGAGGGCGCTTTCATAAACGCGCCCTTTATTGGTGTCCCTCCATTTCCTCATTATTTTTTCGCTTCACTTTAGAGGGCACTTTGTTACAAAAGCGCCCTCTAAAGTGCGCTGTCTATTCCTCCTTATTTTTCTCTTCACTTTAGAGTGCGCTTCTTTTAGAAAGTGCCCTCTAAGGTGCGCTGTCTATTCCAGTTTTTGGCGTAGTGTTACGCGTTTTGGATTCAAATGGTTTGTTGATTCTAAAAGCGCCGATGGCTGCCAATAGAACCTTTAAGGTTGAGTTAAAGGTTATGAAGCATCGTTGTCTAGCTACCGCGGCAAGTAGAGATGAGTGGTTATGGCATTACTGTCGCAACTAGGATGCGAAAAGAACAACCGGCGAAAAAAAAGAAACAGAAGAGTCGCCACCGTTCGTTATTTATCCCAAAGGAGGGAAAGGAAATGATTGAAGAAAACCTGAAGAGAGGAAAAGACAAGGTCTCGCAACCAAATCTTGGATTCGGGAGTCGATTATGCGAAGGGAAGGTATTAGCACCCCTACGCATCCGTAGTACTCTACGGGATCCACTCTCGTTGTTCTAGTCTAAAGGGTGTAGGTATATCTAAGGTACTATTTACTAAAAGAAAGTCAAAAGGAAATGACTCGCAAGGATGTCGCATCCACTGCCTACGTATCTCATTTGAGTATGAGAATCAGAGTCTTCGTAGCTCGGCTACCTATGGGCTAAAGAGAAGTGTGCTCGCTAAGACATCGTGTCTTATGCCTATGTATCTCATCTGGAATGAGAATCAGAGCAAAACGTAGTTCAGCTACCTATGGGCGAAGGGTCTCGATTGCAACTAGGGCAAGAGAAAGGGAAGGTCTCGATCGCAACGAGGGCGAGAGAAAAGAATCGCAACAAGGGCAAAAGCAAGCAAAGATTAGTTGTTAGTCGTCAGTCAAAAACTCGGCAAGACATCGCGTCTCGTGCCTACGTATCTCATATGAACATGAGAATCAGAGTTGTCGTAGTTCGACTAACTAGGGGTTAATGGATTGCCATCTGAACATGGACTTACAAAGGAGGACACCAGCTGTGTCAAAGGAAAGTGGGAAATGTGTTCAACGTCCTAGCAGTAGGTGTCGTAGCTCGCTGAATCGAGTCTTAGGCAGTTACCTCTTTGCAATAGAATGGACTGACATGCCACAAGATCAGAGACACACATAAGGTCTAAAAAGTGGGGAAGCTCTGCCCTAGAGTTGTCATGCAGTGTGGACCTATGTGTTAGGATTTACAGTGGGGAATATCTACCTAGTGTTAGCATGCAAAGAATAAGGGAATTCTACCTATGTTATCATACAAAGGGTTCTACCTAATGGGTGCTACCTAAACGGAACAAGAGTCGACGGACAGAGTAAGGAAAGGAGCCACAAATAAGGGTAGATGGTGATGCCTGAGGCAATCGAGTTACAAGTAGATGGCGATGCCTGAAGCAATTGACTTACAAGAGAAATGGCGATGCATGAAGCAATCGACTTACAAAAGGATGGATGAATACGTGCTGGTTCTGTTAAGTTTTGAAAATGATTACTCGGTGTTGGATCGAGCTTTTGATTTTGTTTTAAAATGATTATCGGATGTTTGTTTTAACTCTTGTATTAACAGATGAATAAAGAATGAAAGAATAAATATTATACACTTTATGGGAGAGGGGTACATTTGTTATGAATGGGGATGGTTCATGGCAATTAAACAATAAGAATATATGCCTCATACATCATACAAGTAGGCAACAATTATGGATCAAATCAGATAAGCAAACAATGTATAATCAAATCAAAGAATCGAAGAATGGAATAATGAAGCATCAAACAATGCATGGGAAGTATGCACATGTTAAATAATCAAACAATAGAAGCATGGATGAAAGAAACAAGTATAACAAGTGACAGATGAATCAGACAGATAAAAAGATGCACAAAAGGTTCACTGAAATAATTTAATCAGGAAATGAGGTAAGGACCAAATAAAATCAAGATGAAAGGCCTCTAATACATGGCATATGAGATGAACAAAGGAGGATCAAAAGATCTCTTCAATTGCCATAAGCAATCCCTAAGTCAAACATCAACCATAAAGAAGTCAACTGAAAATTCAAGTCAACTTAAAAAATAGCAAATAAATAGCAAATTGATTAAGAGAATTATGAAAAATTAAGCTAAGTAAGGTGGGGTCAGGACATCATAATCCCCCAAAAATATTTTAAAAATAATGAAAATTAGTGCATAAATTAATTGAAATAAAGCAGAGGTCAAACTAAAGGTTAACCAACCAAACTAGGTCAAAAATAAATCCAAAATAAATTGAAAATGGGAAATAAAATTCCAAGAAAAGGTCAGTTGACCATGGGACATTGGTCAACCTTCATCCCAAAAATCAAAAGCTCAAAATAATTTTAAGACATAAAAATAAAATCAAGAAAAAAATGTGTGTTAAAATGGATCCTTTAGAATAAATAATTAAAATAAAATATCAATATTAAATAAATACGAAAATAAAAATTAAATAAAATTAAATAAGACATTAAGAAATATGGAAAATATTTTTGGGAATTTTTATGAATAAAGAAAATAGTTTAAATTAATTAAAATCAAAACAGAAAATAAGTGGAAATTAAAATAAGAAAATAAAAGAGATTGTTGGTGGGCCTTGAACGTGGGGTGTGGAAAGCAGGAAAGTGGAAGGCCCAGTCCAAACAAGTTTAAGTCCAACGTGACATTTAAATGAACATTTTAATTTAAAAATAACATGTGACTTGTATCAATTGGGCAAGGTATTATAAGTGACTAAAAGACAAAAGATGGTGGGCGGCCATGATTAAAACAAAAGTGAATGATCTAACGGTTCATACATTGCCACGCCGTCATCTTCTTCATGAAGCAAGAAACCCTAGCCATGCAGCTCATGCAGCCACGAAAATATGCAGTGAATTTTTCAAAACTTCGACTCAAGAATGCAAGCGCTATAGTGCACCAAATGCCACGAAATAAAAACCAAAATTCAAGTATGAAATGTGTAGATCATCATGGTGACTTGTTTTAGTAAAAATAATGGCTTAATCATGGAGAAAAGTTGACCACAAGAGGTCAACATGGACACGGCTAGGGCGAAAAAATTCAGCAACGACAATCAATATCACAAGCATATAATTGGCCTTGTAAATAATGATGAGCATGGTAAGCAAGCATAAGAATGAAGAAAACAATGGCCATGGAAGAGATGATTACCTAGTGGAATGGTGCTTCCTTTGTGCCTCACTTCAAGGGCTTGATGAGAAAAAGAGATCTGACTTGTGATGCTTGCCACGAAATTCCAATGCCTCCCTTTAGGTTTAGGGTTTCATGCTTCTTTTAAATATGTAGGTCAACATGTTTAATGGGCTTTGAGATGATTGTTATCCATGAGAAAAAATATTTCCAAAGTGAGGTGTATTAGGGCATGTGAAATGTTGTTATTTTGGGCCAAACTTAAGTGAATGGATATCCAATGCATGGCCAAATGAGGTAAAAACGTGACTTGGTTTGTGCAACATGCAACATGGCTGGTTTGGCAAGCAAGAAAAATGTTCCAAGGGGGTGACTTTGAGGCCATGTAACTTGATGATCAAGTCACCAAATGATGAAATAATGCAAACAGTAGCAAGACCTCATGGAGTATGTCAACTTTCATGTTGAGCACAAGTTGAAATGATGAATGGAAGAAGGTGAAAAATGGCCCTCAAGTTCAGGTTTCATCATGGAAAGCTGGTTGGGCCAGTTTGGCCTAAATCTGCCTAGAAAATCAAGTCATGACGCCCACTTTAGGTGAATGTATCTTTCAAACCATGAATCCAAATGAGATGATTCCAAAAGGCTGTGAAAGAGGACATGGCAAGGTACAATTGTTGTGAAGAAAATATTTTCAAATGATGCCTTGAAGTACAAGAAAACTGGCCAAGAAGTCTTGACAAACTTTGAAGATTTTGGACTTAGAAATTTTTCTAAGTGTTCTAAAAATATGTCTCACTTTGACTAAGCATAACTTTCTCAATTTTAATCTAAATGGAGAAAACTTTATATCTCTAGAAAGCTTGGAACAAGAGGAACAACTTTCATGTTGGAGAAATTTTCAAATGGAGCTTTTATCCTGATGGAAGATGGGCTTAAAGTGAGTGCAACAATCATGAAAACTTGCCCTAAATGGAAAGTCAACCATTTCCAAATTAAGTAACTTTACCAATTCCTGATTAAATGATGAATCCATGATCCAACCTTGATCAAATTTCACACGTAGGATCCCATAGGCATGAATTTTTGAGATTCCACCCTCAAAAGGTCAGGAGTTGACTTTTCTGGCCCCACAGTTGACTTTTCTCAAACCGTCTAATTCCCGATTCCAGTGATCAATTGAAGTACTTCTGGCTCAAATAAAGAGCTGATTTTTTGTATGTAGACCCTTGTGGACATATGGAGGGCCATGGAAAATAGTTTTTCCCAAAGAATCAGAAATAAACTGATTTTATACCAAACCCTAATTTTAGGGCAAAATGATCAAGAACTGATTGCACTGTTTGCCAATGGATCTTTCTGAGACAATTGTGAGTCTTCCAAGGCCAAGATGCCTCTCCAATCATGTCATGGATGAGCCCCTCTACTTCCAACCAAACATTGCTTGTTGCAGATAGCCATGAAACCCTAATTTCCTAATTAAATCCAGATGAACACTCTGATAGCTCTGAATCCTTCACTGATGAACTGAGGAACAAAATAAGATACTTGGAGCCCCCTGAGACCCTTGAGACTTGTATACTTAAAGAATGAAGTCCAATTCTCAATCTTGCTTTGTGTGGGTTTCTTCTGTTAAGGAGTGATCAATCAAAACCTGATTCCCAAGTCACTAATGCAGTATGCATTGAGTATGACCTAGTATGATGCTAATGAAGTGTGAAACAAAATCCCATGCTTCTAGGAAAAATGAAGGGTAAATTTTAGGGTATTACATCTGCCCCTATTCAATCAACTGGAAACCCGAAAGGAAGATAGCAACGACTTTCACAATTTCGAGGTATCAAGGGATTGAATACGATAAAAGCCCGGAAATTTACACTGAAGTGAAGAATGAAGTGATAATGCCTGTCAGAATCGGCAAAGAGGTGGTCTTGAAAAAAGAATCCGTCTGGTACGGTGAGAGTCGGTCTGAACACCAAAAAAGAATGTTAGCCTGAATACCGAAATAAATGGTAACACATAAATAACCATGGCCTGACTGCTGCTCATCAATCTGAATACTGGAAATGACTTCGATCTGAGCATCGGAAGATATGAGATTATCAAACATCGGTATGAACACCGGGAAACTGGCCTGAATGCCACTTCGGTCCGAATACCGGAAAACTGGCCTGAATGCCATAAGTTGCATCGACCTGAACGTTGGAAACTTCTTCGATCTGAACATTGGGAAACTGGCCTGAATGCCACTTCGGTCTGAATACTGGAAATTTGGCCTGAATGCCAATTCGGTCTGAATACCGGAAAACTGGCCTGAATGCCACAAGTTGTGTCGACTTGAACGTCGGAAAATTCTTCGATCTGAACATCGGAAAACTGGCATGAATGCCACTTCGGTATGAATACCGGAAACTGGCCTGAATGCCACAAGTTGCATCGACCTGAACGTCGGAAACTTCTTCGATCTGAACATCGGAAAACTGGTCTGAATGCCACTTCGGTCTGAATACCGGAAACTGGCCTGAATGCCATAAGTTGCGTCGACTTGAACGTCGGAAACTTCTTCGATCTGAGCATCGGAAAACTGGCCTGAATGCCACTTCGGTCTGAATACCGGAAACTGGCCTGAATGCCACAAGTTGCATCGACCTGAACGTCGGAAACTTCTTCGATCTGAACATCGGAAAACTGGCCTGAATACCACTTCGGTCTGAATACCGGAAAACTTTCATGCCTGTCAGTATCGGCAGAAATAGGGAAAACGATAATTGAGGCGGCACGTGGGCCAACGACCCCTGCTGGGAATAATAAAGATAAGTCATGAACAAACTTTAGCCTGAGTACTGGAAACAAACTTCTGGCTTATCACTTGGGATACCGAGAATGTTTTATGCTTTACATGCGTATGTTTGAATTTTTCGATAGCGTAATGCTCCATGAAAATAGAAATGCTACACGATTTGGGAGGATGCAATGCGATATGATTCTACATGCAGGGATGCAAAATGCTATGTTAGAGAGAACGCCAAGCCGAGGCAAGGAATTCTGCTGGGGAAATGATCACAATCTTCTAGACCCTGGCAATGCTGTTGGAGATACACAACACAATGAACTATGTGGGGAAATGACCGGCCACGCGGTGTTCTGGCAATAACAAAATACCAAGACTCTGATTGGGGAGAGAATGGCACTGAAAGCTTGTTATTAAGGAAAATGACAGTGGTTCTGGCAACCACAATCTGCGAGAGAGACGAATCAGTAGGGGAAGCAAACACCGATACAATACCAAGATTCTGCTTCAAGGAAAGAAACCATAAATCTAGCGTTGAGATCATCGATCTGGCATCGAACTCTGAGGAGCAGCTGCTTCTGTTGGGAAGATACAGTCTGGCACTATCGACTCCACTAGGGATATACAGTCTGGCACTGCTGACTCTACTGGGGAGTGTATAGTCTAAAACACATGCTTGGGGAAGTACAGTAGTGAGAACCTGCTGGGGATTGAAGAATCCAATGCTTGGACCAACTTTGCAGGGATAAGATACCAAATACCAAATGTTGAAGAAAAACATATGCGATCATCTGTTGGGAACCTTAAGGAAATGCCCCGAGTGTGCCTGTTCTGAATAGACGATCCAAATCACTTAAAATTTACAGCAATTTTAGATGTTTATTAAGCATGTACCTGTAAAGCTCTTATGTTTCATGATGCAATGTTTATCAAAAATTCGGACGTCATTTTTTGCAAACAAAACAGTAAAATGAAAATGAAAACAGAGATATACTGAATAACATGGTTTTATTGATTGAATGACCTCTGAATAGGCATTTACATCAGGAAGAAATCCCTGGAAAGAGGTAATTGCACAAAAGATAAAAACAAAAATTAATCTAATGGCAATGTGAAATGGATTTCTATCGGATTCCAATTCTGCTATGACTCGCTCGTCTTCAAGATCCTCCAAATGATCAGCTTTCTGAAGAAAAAAAAGTGATTGGACTGTTTCCTACCCTTCGGAAGTTTCCAGTTATCGACACGAGATGAGATTCAGAACTACTCAGAACGCAGTCATTCACTTAATCCCTAACTTTTGCCTAGATCGCCCTTTCGGGTTTTCAATCCACCGGGATACCCATTTTTGCCTAAGTTGCCTTTTCAGGTTTTCAACTTACCGGGTTTATAATCTTTTCATTTTTAATCCCTAACTTTTTCCCGAACCTTTTTCATTTTCTTGGTTCGCCGGGATGGCCATTTTTGCCTGGACTACTCTTTTTGTTTTCCAGCGGGTCTATTTTATGTGAAGTATTTTTTAACTGCGTCTGAGTTCACAGGGGAAGTGAAGTCTTCATCATCCATAGTTGCAAGCATTAAGGCTCCACCATCAAAAATCTTGGTGACAATATATGGTCCATCATAGTTAAGAGTCCACTTGCCCCTGTGATCTGTCTGAGGAGGAAGGATCCTTTTCAACACCAAATCTCTGACTTGGAAGCATCGAGGATGCACTTTCTGATCAAAGGCTCTCTTCATCCGACCTTGATACAACTGCCCATGAAAAATCGCTGCCATTCGCTTTTCTTCGATAAGACTCAACTCATTGAACCTTGTTTGAACCCATTCAGCTTCGTCTAACTTGACATCCAGCAGGACTCTTAGAGAAGGAATCTCCACTTCGACAGGTAGGACTATTTCCATACCATACACAAGGGAGTAAGGGGTTTCCCCGGTCAATGTACATACTGAAGTACGGTACCCATGCAAGGCGAAGGGTAGCATCTCATGCCAATCTCTGTACGTAACGACCATCTTCTGCACAATCTTCTTTATGTTCTTATTTGCTGCCTCAACAACACCGTTCATCTTAGGAAGATAAGGGGAAGAATTGTGATGCTGAATATTGAAGTTCTTGCTCAACTCCTTCATTATTTTATTATTGAGATTAGAACCATTATCAGTAATGATTCTTTCGGGAATCCCATAACGACAAATGATTTCTTTCTTAATGAATCGGGCAACCACATGTCTGGTGACCTTCGCAAATGACGCTGCTTCAACCCATTTGGTGAAATAGTCGATGGAAACAAGGATGAGGCGATGTCCATTGGAAGCAGTCGGCTCAATCTTTCCAATCATATCAATGCCCCACATAGCAAATGGCCACGGCGAAGACATCACATTCAGAGGATTTGGTGGCACATGCACCTTATCAGCATAAATCTGGCATTTATGACACTTCCGAGCATATTTGAAACAATCAGATTCCATGGTCATCCAGTAATAACCCGCTCTCAACAATTTCTTAGCCATTGCATGTCCGCCGGCATGAGTACCTAAGGAGCCTTCCTGAACTTCCTGCATTAACATGTCCGCTTCGTGTCTACCCACGCATCTGAGCAAAACCATGTCGAAGTTCCTTTTATACAGCACATCGTCTTTGTTCAAGAAGAAACTGCCTGCCAATCTTCTCAAAGTCTTTCTATCATTGTTGGATGCCCCTGCAGGGTACTCTTGATTCTTCAGAAAGCACTTGATGTCGTGATACCAGGGCTTGTCATCAATTACCAGTTCAGCAGCAAACACATACGCGGCCCTATCGAGGCGCATAACATCGATCCTGGGAACATGGTTCCATCGAACCACCTTGATCATGGAGGCTAGAGTAGCAAGAGCGTCTGCCATCTGGTTCTCATCACGAGGTATATGATAAAGCTTTACTGTTGTGAAGAAATTCAACAGTCTTCTCGTGTAATCTCTGTAGGGGACTAGATTAGACTGGAGAGTATTCCAATCACCATTCACTTGATTGATCACTAGAGCTGAATCTCCGAAGATGTCCAGAGTCTTGATTCTCAAATCAATGGCTTGCTCAATACCCAAGATACAATCCTCATACTCAACTTCATTATTGGTGCACTCGAAAGTCAGACGAGCGGTGAAAGGCACGTGGACACCTTTCGGAGTGGTAATGACAGCACCAATTCCACTTCCTTTGGCATTGACGGCCCCATCAAACATTAAAGTCCACTTTTCATCTGGATCAGGTCCCTCCTCAATAATTGGCTCTTCACAATCTTTCATCTTGAGGAACATGATGTCTTCATCCAGAAAATCATACTTCATCGGCTCATAATCATCAATCGGCTGCTGAGCAAGATAGTCTGACAGAATACTTCCTTTGATGGCTTTCTGGGATGTATACTGGATGTCGTACTCTGTCAGTACCATTTGCCAACGAGTAACCCTTCCAATGAGAGTTGGCTTCTCAAATATATATTTGACTGGATCCATTTTGGAGATCAGTAAGGTTGTGTGAGTCAGCATGTATTGTCTCAATCACTTAGCAGCCCATGCGAGTGCACAACATGTCTTTTCAAGCATTGAGTATCTCGACTCGCAATCTGTGAATTTTTTACTCAGGTAGTAGATGGCATGCTCTTTCCTACCTGTCTTGTCGTGTTGACCGAGAACACAACCCATGGAATTATCAAATACTGTCAAATACATAATCAGCAGTCTCCCTGGGACTGGAGGCATAAAGATTGGAGGATTCTACAAATACTCTTTTATTTTTCGAACGCCCTTTGGCAATCATCATTCCACCTGATAGCCTGATCTTTTCTTAACAATTTGAATATTGGCTCACACGTGGCTGTTAGGTGAGAGATGAACCTTGCAATGTAGTTCAACCTCCCTAAGAAACCACGGACTTGTTTTTGTGTTCTTGGCTCAGGCATTTCTTGTATCGCTTTTACTTTGTCAGGATCCACCTCAATCCCTTTTTCGCTAACAATAAAACCCAGCAGTTTTCCAGATCTCACCCTGAAAGTACACTTGTTCGGATTAAGCCTCAGCTTGAATTTCCTCAAACGCTCAAACAGTTTCTGCAGATTCACCAAATGTTCTTCTTCCGTCTGAGATTTGGCAATCATATCATCAACATAAACCTCGATTTCATGATGAATCATACCATGGAAAAGAGTTACCATAGCTCATTGATATGTTGCCCCAACATTTTTCAGACCAAACGACATCACCTTGTAGCAGAAGGTTCCCCATGGGGTTATGAAAGTTGTCTTCTCCATGTCTTCTGGTGCCATCTTAATTTGATTATAGCCAGAAAAGCCATCCATGAAGGAGAATACCGAGAACTGAGCCGTGTTATCCACCAAAACATCGATGTGAGGTAATGGGAAATCATCTTTAGGACTAGCTCTGTTCAGATCCCGATAGTCAACACACATTCGTACCTTTCCATCCTTCTTAGGCACTAGAACGATATTTGCAACCCATGGCGGATAATTTGTAACCGCTAGAAGCCCTGCATCCAACTGTTTTTGCATTTCTTCCTTTATCTTGACAGCCATCTCTGGTCTTGTTCTTCTGAGCTTCTGCTTGACCGGAGGACAATCCTCTTTGAGAGGCAAACGGTGTACCACAATGTCTGTGTCAAGCCCTGACATGTCCTAATAAGACCAAACGAAGATGTCAACATACTTCTTGCAGCAATTCCATCAGCCCTTTCTTCACATTATCTTTCAAAACAGCCCCTATCTTGATTTCTCTCTTGGCGTCCTCGGTACCGAGATTAATCACTTCAACAGACTCTTGATGCGGTTGAATGACCCTTTCCTCTTGTTTTAACAACCTGGCAAGTTCTTCAGGGAGTTCACAGTCTTCATCACCCTCTTCTTCAGCTTGAAAGATTGGATTTTCAAAGTCGAAGCGAGCCATAGCAGAACTGTTATCAATAGGATCCGGTCACGTGCATCTGCATGAGTGACGGTATGTGCTTATGAGTGTGAACAATGAGTGAAAACTAACAAAACATTGCCAAATATATTTTTTTGATTTTTGAAAACTGCAGAAATAGAAAGACAGTGAACAAAATATTTTAATGCAAAAAGACATCCTTTATTTATGATAAAAAATGCAGGTATTCACATAGATGAGCCCTACAATGAGTCATTACGCCCTGGGCGGAGCGTAGGACTTGGATATGCATGAATCAACAAAGAAAATTACTCTTCAAGAAGAGTGACTTGGATAATCTCTTCAGAAGACCAATTGCGGAGAACTTCACCCAGGACCCTTGGACGCATCCAGTTGTCAATGTCGCAATCACTATCCTTATCTTCTTTGTTGATTGCAGAGATCTGGCCATACTGAATGATGCCAGCACTGGAGAAAGTAATCGGCCTCTGACGAGTCTGAGGCGTTGAAGTTGTTGAAGTCAATGTTGTATGATACCCAATCTCAAACTTGTCTTCCTTCATAGGTAAATCCAACAGACGTCCCCAACCGGGAGCAACACCTGAATTTACCAAGGCCTGTGCCTGCTTGAAGGACGAAATAGAGGCACCTGCTTTAACCTCTTCCACTGGAGCTGGATCTATGTAACAATCCCCATCATCCTCCCCGAATACCTCTCCAAGTCTAGACTTCTTCAAACCGGCCAACACTTTGAGCCTTGTCGAGTTGATCTGTGATGTAACCATTAGTTGTACGGGCACACAAGAGCTCATTGTTCTTCTCCTTTAGCAGAGTCTTCAACTTCTCCATCTGATCTGTCAATTGGGCCACCATCTCCTCCACTTTTGCCTTCCGAGAAGCTGAAAATGCATCCCATTGTTCTTGCCAACCGGCTAACTTACCATGGGCATCTGTTAACTGCTGCTTGACTCGCCTCAACTCAGAACTGGATGACCCCAAGGCTTCGTCAGTTTTCCTGAAGAGGTTCACCTCCACAGCCAATTTCTTTTCCGCTTCCTCTTGCAATCTGACAACTTCCCCCTTCTGATATCCAACCTCACGATATAGACGCATAAAGTCTTGCAGCTTCACACTCAACTCCGAGTTTTCAGTTTGAAGTTCCTCCATGGTAACCTTCAATTTTTCATACTCCTCTCGGCTCACTGTTGTTGACTGCTCAGGAGTAGGTGGATACAAAGGATCTTCAATAGGAAAGGGCAGACCAAACTCTTCGATTCTTCCCTGAAGCCAATTTTCATACTGAGGATAAGTCCTACAATCTCCTTTTCCAAGCACAGTCCTCCCTCTCTTGATTACCTTGAGCCAGGCCTCAGCTGCCTTGTGGGATACGGTCAGGTCAGATGAAGAATGGAAAAACAGAGATTCTTCCACATCTTTTTCCAAAGGCGGAGTTCTTAAAGCATATCTAAACTGTCTGACTGCTAGAGAAGGATTATAGTTGATTCCTCCTCTTCTTCCTACCAACGGTACATTCGGGAAGTTCCCGCAACTGTGAATAATATCCGTCCAAAGCAGGTACTGGTCAGACCACCAAGAAATATCTTTAGATCTTATCCCCATCTACCTCTTCGACCAACTCAACGAGTCTTTGAAATCAACAAACGCTTCGGACTTGGGTAGGTGAGAACTGAACCACTTATGAAACAAGGGTGCACAACAATTCACCAATCCTCCTTTTCTATTCTCATTCCTATGATGCACTGAATGAAAAAAAATATCCCAACAAGGTCGGCACTGGATTTCCCAACACGAAGAGGCGTATTGCGTCTACGTCCATAAATTTTGCAACATTAGGGAACATGACAATCCCATATACACAAAGAGCCAACACAACATTGAAACCTCTCTGATCACTGTAGCGGGGTATTCGTTACCATTAGAGATATTGACTAAATCCAAGGTAAATCATACAAGTCGAGTCGCCACCGCACTTCTATTTATCCAAAGGAATGGTTAGAAAGCGAACAAAAACCTAAAAGTTTTATCAAATCAAAAACTAGTAAAAGAGAATCAGAGATCTGGGTAAGGGGGTTGGTTATGCAATGGGAAGGTGTTAGGCACCCAAAACATCCTAGGTACTCCTAGGGAGCCCTTTTCATACTTGTGGTAAGGTTGTTGTTTTGTGAAAAATTGTTTGTGCAAACATGATTGAGGAGATGAGAAGAGAATATACAAGTTATTTACATTTTGTTTTTGGATGGACAAACCCATTGCCTACGTACCATCTTAAAAAAGATTAGGATCAAAACCTCGTAGTTCGGGGTAAAAATCTCAAAACAAGTTGGTGAATTGATTGGTCCAAAAACCTTAAGGTCTTTTGTTTTCCAAGGGAGAAAACTCAACCTAAAACCACAAATCCACCATGTGAGGATTGCTTCAACATGCTAGTGAGGGGTTAACCCTATAATAAGCATGGAAGACTCATTGTCCATCCCTAAGGATATAGGTGAGTATTATATCTACCACAAAGATAACTCAAACCTAATAGCTAAAGGTTATGAAAAATTGATTAAGAAAGTGGCTATTGAAACCACAAAAGCATTTGAATGGGTTATATTTACCAATGAAAAGTATGTACAAAACTTGGTCAAAGTTGACTTAGAAGTAATATTCAAAATAAGTGTTGTGAAAAGAAAGTTTGAAAATCCAAAGCATAAGGCTTAGGTTTCTAATGTTGAAAACAAATGCTAAATGTTTGCACAAAAAGTTTTGGCTTGGGTTAGAGTGGAGAGAAGAAGAAGAAGGGCTAAGATCCTAAAGCATGCAAAGAGGTGAGGGGTAAGAAACAAAACCACAATGGAGTTCCTCTCTTGAGATCATAGTGATGATCCAAGTAGCTCCCATCCTTTGGAATAAGCAAACAAACAAAGCATAAACTCAAGCAATCAACAGTCAAATGAACTCTTGGAAAGACCCCTCAATGTATCTTGGATCTCTCTCTCTTGGAAGCTCAGGGCAATGGTTCCTCAATTAAGCTCAAGTTGGAACTCCTAGCACAAGAAAACACACATCAAAAGGTTCTATAATACAATCAAAGAATGGACAAGAGGGAGTTTAGAATATGGTCCTTTCAATGTTCATCTTCAAGATTAAGCATTCTAAAGGCCCCAGTGCCTAGTTGCTCTTTGACTTTTTATAGCACTCTAAAGGCCCAATGCCTAGTTGCTCTTTGACTCCAAATTTGCATAGGGAAGATCTTAAATCTAAGTCCATTTGTCCAATTCTTTGCATTTGGTTCACAACAATCAAAACAAAACACAAGCACAATAGTATATACACAATTATGTGCTCAAGTGAGCAAAAGGCAAATGACATTAACATAAACATGTGCTCAAGTGAGCAAAAGGAAAAAGCAGATGAATAATATGTACAAGAATAGTAAATTGCATAAAAGTAAAGTGCAAAAAGTAAATGTTAATTGTTAATGGTTAGTGTTAGTAGTTAGTGTGCCATAAGGCAAATTTAGCGCTATGTTAAGCAATCGTAATTGGATTTATGTAGAAGTCACAACTATCTGAGGTCGGTCAAAAATAATGTAGGCAACAACACAAGTTAGAAGTCTTGATTAGTGAACCAAGTTCCAACAACTTGCCATGCCAAAAAGAAGAAGAGAATTGATCTTGTATTGGTTTAAGTCTTTTGCATAATTTAGGAAACAACCTATCCTTAATGCAAAGCCATTCACTTGATCAATTGATCAAGATGAATTAGATTTGAATCAAGGAAGGTTAAGTCTCCCTAATCAATGCTAACTTACCAACCTTCAACTCATTGGTCAAAAAGAGAAAGAAGAAGAAGAAGAAGAAGAAGAAAGAGATGAATAATGGAAAAGGAAATGGAAAGAATAAAGTGCATAAGGTGAAATCAAATGTACCAATCCATATGTGTTGACCAAATGACATTGAAAGTCAAAGTCAAACAATGAGAAATCAGAAATGAGATGAAGATTGGAGGTCAAACAATAAACAAAATATTTTTGGCATTTTTAATATTAAAATAAACTTGAATTAAAAATAAAAGAAAGGTCAAACTTCAAAATCACTTCAAATCAACCTTGAAAGGTCCAAGTGATTTATCCTAAGTTCAATAAGGTCAAACAAGGTTTGACAAAAAATTTCAGCATTTTTAAAAGTCAGAAACTATTTTTAATCAATTAAAAATGAATAAAAATAACCTAATTGAACTAAAATCTTAAATAAAACTCAAATCAATTAAAAAATTGATGAGAATATTTTTCGAAGATTCATCATCATTCAAATAGGTTGGGAAAATATTTTTGTATTTTTTGAATATTAAAAACTATTAAAAATAACCAGAAAAGAGAAAATTCACAAAAAATACCAAATGACAAAATAAAAAATATTAAAAATCAAAATTAGAAACTAGAAATTATTTGGGGAAGAATGCAATTAGTCCCATATTTTTTGGAATTAAAATGAAGAAGATATGAATTTTTGAAAATAATGGAAATAAAAGAAATAAAATCAAAAAATAAGAAATTCAAAAAAACAAGGAGCGTCTGATCAAGCCTCATTAATTGACGTGGTTGATCAGACGCTCCACATGCGCGCTTCCATGGTGTACCAAAGTCATCAGCAAAACACATGGCATTATTAAAAGTCAAAAGATCCAAGGGCTGGGATATAAAGTAGAGATCAGATCCAATGGTCCATACCGCATCTGGCAAAGGGACGGCCACTGGAGCCACCTTCTTCTCCGGTGAGCATGAAGATTCTGGTGACATTTGCATGTTTCAAAAGCTTAACCAAAATACACGATCCATACATCATTGGAAAGTTGGGATGATGTACATCATCCCTGTACCACTCAATTCCACTCTAGATATCTATATTGAGAGAAATCAGAGATGGAAATTCTGTGGTGTTCAAGTGAACTTCATGGATTTCAATAATTGAGCATACAAAACAATTGCCTCTATGAAGAGGACTTCAGCCAACACAAAATCCAAGCAAATAGATCAATAATTGGTGAGTTTCGAAGAAAAAACCAGTTGAAGAACAACCTTGGATTCTAGAGATTTGAGCTTGCTTCCTCGCTTCCTTTGGCCAAACAGAAGATCAATGGAGTATGAGAGAGAGTTCTAGGAGCTTTAGATCCAAAGATTCAACCAGATGTAGTTGAATTTTAGATCTGAAAAAAATTGAAGAAAAGTGAAATAGCTCCTTTGGTGAGAGGTTAGGTTTTCAGTTCAGCAGCATTTCAGGTTGATTCATGGATGAAATTTGAATGGAGTAAGGCTTCTATTTATAGAGGGAAAGGCAAGGCAAGTGTGATCAAAGTCGTGTGCAAGGAATTGGATATTCATTGCATGGGCTTGCATGATCATTTAAAAGGCCCAAATCCAATGCCAAATGCAATCTGAAATGAATGTGAGATGATTTGGACGTGTAGCTTGGAGTGAATTGGCTTGTGCATGGAGTTTTGATATGTTATCCATAATTGAACCAAAAACTTCCCCTTTTCGAAAATGCCATTTGCCAAATCCAAACATGAGCATGTGAGTAATGGTTGGAAAGGTTTTGATGTTAGGAACAATTGTTATGTTGGACAAAAATCCATTTGAAGTGTGGAAATTGGTGAATTTTGAGTTTAAAGTGCAAGGTGCAAAACATGTAAAGGCAAAGTTTCTATATTTGGCCAATGTTCAAGCCCTTCTGTTTTGATGATGCAAGCCCTAAATGAAAACACCTCCAACATCAAAGTTGTATATCTTTTCAAGACAATAAAAATGGACTTAAATTTTGCATCATTTGGATTTTTGATGAAGGAGTTATGGGCACTTGAAGTTGGACTTTTTTGCCTTTCAATGCATTTGGTCCAAAGTGACCTATAATGTTTTGCATTATCACATGTATTTACTTTGAGATTTTGAAATTTTGTTCAACATAACATTTGAATTAGACATCGTAAGCTTTCCAATTCATTTGATCCCACTTCTAAATCATAAAAAATGAATGAATTATGTCCTTGGGAAGTTGACCCAAAATTAGGGTTTCAGTCAAAATGACCTATAATGTCTTGGAATGGGAGATGACCTTCCAAGATTTAAATCAATTTTTGATGAACATGAAAGTTGTTCCTATTGTCCTTAAGAGCATGTTTTATTTTAGGATCATCTCCATTTAACCAACACATAAAAAGTTAGGTCTCAGTGCATTTCAAAATAGTCAGATGAATTGACTTATCAACTTCTCAAGTCCATGACTCATATCTTGATGAATTGATGATTGAGGACACTCAAATAAGTTCAAATATGCATGAAATGATGAATTAAATAACTTCCCTTGATTGCATTTGATCATGGGCTGAGGTTGCTTCAAGAGCAAGGCATTATGGTGCACAGATGAATTAGGGTTTCTTTGGGGAACAAACCTCAAACCCTTTGACTTACTATGATCACAATGATGAATTGAGATACTAGGGAGGCATATTTGATGGATGAGAGCTTTGGGAACCATTACCATGCTTGCTTTCCTCTTCTTTTGACCATATCTTTGTACCAATGATCTCCTTGAAGCTTTTGACCTTGTGATTGCTCAAGCTACAAACAAAAGATGTTAGTGACATATTTTTGTGCTTTTGGTTAGTGAACAAAATAAGACAAGCAATGATATATAAATCAAGCATGCTTGGTGATCTCAAACCACTCACAAGAGGTCCCATCCAAAGGCAAAGGAAACCAAGATGCTTACGATCCTTGAGGCTTTGCAAATGCAATGTTATGATGCCATGAGGGATCTTAGGGCCAAAATTGGGGTCTTACAGATGCCCCTATTTAAGGTCATTCTAGCCGGAGAAGTGAAGGTTAAAATCTTCGTCTCGACGGGGTAGAATGGGCTTAAATAATAACAAAGAGACGAATTTTGGTCCCTAAGAGACCTCATGATGCAGATGTATGCATGCAAATGGTAAAATTCTGTGGGGATATGCGTCCACAAAGGCAAAGATCAGGAGGAAATCGACAATCCCTATGAATAATTCATTCTATGGGGCAGCGACTCTACCGGGGAGTAAAGGGATGAAAACGCGTGAGCAGGTCACAACTTGAAACTTGCCGAGAGACACGGAGAGAATCCATGAAATAAATCAATGGAAAGACTCGAGCTGACTCGAAGATGCATGTATTGGGGAATATGCCAATACAGCAAAATTATCCGCAACGGATTCTTCAGATAAAAATCCGGACTCAGGTGAGGATGTCCACTAAGGACTCAGCTGAGGAAATAACAAATGAGGTATTACCGGTTACTGGGTAATAAGCTCAAAAAGAGATCATGTGATCCCACCGGCATCAGGGTGAGGGAAAAACATGCTCTAGGAGGATGAATATCTAAGACCGGTATAAGGGTGAGAGATATCAATCATCCAAAACGTCTGAGGAAGACCTAAAAGGTATATTTCAACTCAGGGAATCTGACTCCACAGTGGACAAAAAAGTCATAATAGGGAGCAGAAGGGAGGAACACCAGGGATGCCGGTTACTGGGCATATAATAGGTGACCAATCAAACCGTGAATTGGGGAATATTCCCAAGACACTCATCATCCAAAAGAGGGCTAAAAGCAAACTCGATTATGGGATGGACATTCGATTACCAAAAAGGGATACGAATCCTACTCAACCGGGGAAGAAAAAAAGGCTTCGACCAAAGAGTGCATGAGATATATTATCTATTACCGTCAGAACGTAGATAATATACTCGCATGGGAGATTATCCACAACCGGTTACCGGGTTTATAAAGGATAAATCGACCGAGAGAGAAAGGCATCGGGATACCGAAACTAGGTATATAATGATGACCATTCAAGGGGAGCAACAAACATTACCGGCAACCAGTAAATGAAAGATGACTTGCTAGGGGATAAACTGCCTAATCAGAGCAATTATCCAAAAGGATGAGGGAATATCAACACCGAATATTGGATGATGATAACCATCAAGGAGGGGATTACATCTACCGGATACTGGATAGAAAACCACGGAAGAGTAACCGTCATCGATTAAGATGAACAAAAGGTTAACTCTGCAAGGGAAAAAAAAGGGTTTACAACTACTGGTATAAATGTAGAAAAAAACACAGACTCCGTCGGGGCGAAGATAGATAATTACTGGTTACTGAGCAACTATTCATCTATACCACAGGGGAGTGCAGGGAACAGTCATAAGAGGCCAGTCTAGGATCAAACTAGATAGGCACGATGAAACAAAGTTTGTCCCTATGAGGATATAACTCAATGGGGAAGTCCACCCCAATATATGTGTTGGGAGGCAACAAAA
Organism: Lathyrus oleraceus; assembly: GCF_024323335.1. NCBI lineage: Eukaryota > Viridiplantae > Streptophyta > Magnoliopsida > Fabales > Fabaceae > Lathyrus > Lathyrus oleraceus. The sequence continues at coordinate 429,198,245 of NC_066585.1, read as the reverse complement.
ACAACCATTATCCACGAGGATATAACTCGGTGGGGAATATGGAAGGAAAGGTAAACACTTTCTGCTTAAGGGGATGACTCTATATTGAGGGATCAGACACCGACATCTGCTTGGGAAATGTATTACCCACTAGCAGGGGATAACAAACAAAGATATATGGCCAAGAATGCAATCATGAATATCTGAATGTTTGAAAACTATATGCACGCATGCGTGGGTTATGTATGATGAATGCTGACAAACAGACATTTCTAACACAAACAGCTCCAAGGGATAAGTACACAACATCCGGTACTACATCTCAAGAGAGAAATCCAGGTTCACCGGAGAGTATCCAATCTGATGCGGGCAAGAGATACCAGGAAGCAAAGATCTCTGCAGGGGGATAAACATCAGTCATTCCAGTTGGGGACATGAGTTATTGCACATATAAGATCTGCCGCATAAGCAACTCTACTGGGGCATATATCCGAGGAGGTGGGGGATCTGTGGGGAACAACCATCAAACAGGAGGCTTCCAAGGTCACCGCCAAATACCGTACTACCAAAGATCACACCTGCTGAGAAGGAAAGGGGGATGAATATCTTATCACACACTCTGCTTGGTAGAAAAACCATAAAAGGCTCCGGAGGAAGAGGATACAAGCCTGCTAGGAATATGAACAAAAGTCTTACCCTGTTGGGGATCATACCATCCTTGGGAGAGCACCGGAGATCTCTTAAGTATCCTTATGTCATTGTGAATGTTCATTTTGTTTAAAAACAAATTTATGAAAAATTCGATTATTTAAAACAATGATACTTTTTTCAATGAAAACATGCAAACCCTTTGTTGGATAGAAATAAATAAGAGTGCAAATAATTGGATAAAGGCTCAAATTTATTTGATGGGATGGTAGTTTGCGAATGGCAAGACTCCATAGATCTTTACAAATTGGAAATTGGTGATATATATTGGAAAAGGGCTACATTGAACATAATGACCATTTCTCCACCAATTCTGAATCCGATGTATTTGAAGCTTTGGTTGATGACGAATGAGCAAGAATCTCTAACGGATGACGGTTGTAGAACAAAGTCTTGCCAGGATGCAGTTACTTGCCAAATCCCTATTTTTTGCCTAGTTTGCCCCAGGGTGAGGTACTCAATCTGGCGGGATATACATATATTTTTTATGCCTCTAACTTTTGCCTGGATCGCCCTTTCGGGTTTTCAATCCACCGAGACGCTCATTTTTGCCTAAGCCTCCCTTTCGGGTTTTCAACTTAGCGAGCTATTCTATTTTTTATTTTAGGCGAAGTATTTCTTGACTGCATCTGAATTCACAGGATGAGTGAAATCCTCCCCATCCATAGTTGTAAGTATCAAAGCACCACCTGAAAAGGCTCTCTTAACAACATATGGACCTTCATAGTTTGGAGTCCACTTGCCCCTGGAATCGAGCGCGAAAGACAAGACTTTCTTGAGCACAAGGTCACCTTCTCGGAACACACGGGGCTTGACCTTCTTATCAAAAGCTTTCTTCATCCTTTGCTGATATAATTGACCATGGAACATGGCAGTCAGTCTCTTTTCTTCTATCAAATTCAGCTGGTCATAACGACTCTGAACCCATTCAGCATCAGTCAACTTGGCTTCCATCAAGACTCTCATTGATGGGATCTCCACCTCTACTGGGAGTACAACCTCCATGCCATAAACAAGAGAGAAAGGGGTTGCCCCTGTTGAAGTGCGGACAGATGTGCGATATCCGTGTAAAGCAAATGGCAGCATCTCATGCCAATATTTGTATGTGACAACCATCTTTTGGATAATTTTCTTGATATTCTTATTAGCAGCTTCAACAGCCCCATTCATCTTGGGTCTATAGGGAGAAGGGTTATGATGCGCAATCTTGAATTCACTACATAGTTCTTTCATCATTTTGTTGTTCAGGTTAGATCCATTATCAGTAATTATCTTATCTGGCACACCATAACGACATATGAGTTGATTCTTGATAAACTTCACGACCACCTGCCTGGTCACATTTCCATATGATGTCGCTTCAACCCACTTGGTGAAGTAATCAATTGCTACGAGAATAAATCTGTGTCCATTAGACGCTTTTGGCTCTATCATGCCAATCATGTCGATTCCCCACATGGAGAAGGGCCATGGTGATGAAATCACATTCAGAAGTGTCGGGGGAATATGAATCTTATCCGCATAAATCTGACACTTATGGCATTTCTTCACATATTTGCAGCAGTCAGACTCCATTGTCAGCCAATAGTAGCCTGCTCTCAATATCTTTCTAGCCATGGCATGTCCATTGGAATGAGTACCAAATGAACCCTCATGGACCTCAGTCATCAACAGGCCTGCTTCGTGTCTATCCACGCATCTGAGCAGAACCATGTCAAAATTTCTCTTATAAAGCACATCACCATTGAGGTAGAAACTTCCTGATAATCTCCTCAGAGTCTTCCTGTCTTTCACAGATGCCCCAGGCGGGTAAGACTAGTTCTGAAGAAAACACTTGATATCATAATACCATGGCTTATCATCTTCTACTTCTTCTACTGCAAATACATGAACTGGTCTGTCCAAGCGTATCACAGTGATATTGGGAACTTCATTCCAAAGTTTAACCACAATCATTGAAGCAAGTGTAGCAAGAGCGTCTGCCATCCGATTCTCATCTCGAGGAATATGATGGAAGTCAACCTCAGTAAATAACGTTGAAACCCTCCTCGCATAATCCCTATATGGAATGAGGCCGGGCTGATTCGTCTCCCATTCACCCTTAATCTGATTAACAACGAGGGCAGAATCACCATAAACATCAAGATGCTTGATCCTTAGATCAATGCACTCCTCCAATCCCATGATACAGGCCTCATACTCAGCCATATTATTCGTGCATTTGAAAGTTAGCCTTGCTGTAAAAGGAATATGTGTGCCCTGAGGAGTAACAATCATTGCCCCAATACCATTTCCATATTGATTTACAGCGCCATCAAACACCATACTCCATCTGGAACCAGGCTCTGGCCCTTCATCGAGTGTAGGCTCATCGCAATCTTTCATTTTCAAATACAGAATCTCCTCATCTGGGAAGTCATACTGAACTGACTGATAATCCTCAATCGGCTGATGTGCCAAGTGGTCAGCCAAGATACTACCTTTAATAGCCTTTTGAGCTCGATACTCAATATCATACTCAGATAACAACATCTGCCAACGGGCAATCCTCCCTGTTAAAGCAGGCTTCTCGAAGATATACTTGATTGGATCCATTCTGGATATCAACCACGTCGTATGATTTAACATATACTGGCGTAGGCGCTTAGCAGCCCAAGCCAAAGCACAACATGTTTTCTCAAGCGTTGAAAATCGAGACTCACAATCGGTGAACTTCTTGCTCAAGTAGTAAATAGCATATTCTTTCTTTCCTGATTCATCTTTCTGACCAAGGACACAACCCATTGAGTCTTCAAGAACAGTCAGATACATAATCAATGGTCTTCCTTCCACGGGCGGAGACAAAATCGGAGGCTCAGACAGATACTCTTTAATACTGTCGAAAGCTTTCTGGCAATCCTCGGTCCAATCATGGGACTAATCTTTCCGGAGGAGCTTGAATATCGACGCACATGTGGCAGTCATATGGGATATGAATCTGGAAATATAATTCAAGCGGCCAAGAAAACCTCGGACTTGCTTCTCTGTTTTGGGCGCAGGCATCTCTTGTATTGCTTTGACCTTTGCAGAATCAACCTCAATACCTCTTTCACTAACAATAAAGCCCAATAACTTGCCGGAACGGACTCCAAATGTACACTTGTTGGGATTCAGACGGAGCTTGTACTTCCATAAACGCTGACAAAGCTTCAACATGTGCTCTACATGTTCAAACTCCGTTCTTGACTTAGCGATCATATCGTCAACATATACCTTGATTTCCTTGGGCATCATATCATGAAACAAGGTGGTCATAGCTCGTTGATACGTGGCTCCGGCGTTCTTCAAACCGAAAGGCATCACTCGATAACAAAATGTTCCCCAAGGTGTGATGAATGTTGTCTTCTCCATATCCTCGGGTGCCATCTTGATCTGATTATATCCAGAAAATCCGTCCATAAATGAGAAGACATTGAATTTAGCTGTATTGTCTACCAACATATCAATATGTGGTAGAGGAAAATCATCTTTCGGACTAGCTTTATTCAAGTCTCTATAGTCCACACACATCCAGACTTTTCCATCTTTCTCAGGCACGGGCACAATATTGGCCACCCATTGAGGATATGTAGAAGTCACCAGAAACCCCGCATCAATTTGCTTCTGAACTTCCTCTTTGATCTTCACTGCCATATCAGGATGAGTTCTTCTGAGTTTCTGCTTCACAGGCACGCACTCAGGTTTCAAAGGTAGGAAGTATTGCACAATATTTGTATCTAGACCAGGCATGTCTTCATATGACCAGGCAAAGACATCGACGTATTCTCGTAGCAATTCAATCAACCCCTTCTTAACAGATCCTTCCAGGAGTGCCCCAATCTTCACTTCTCGCACACAATCCTCAGACCCCAAGTTGATTGTTTCCAGGTTCTCAAGATGCGGCTGAATGATCTTCTCTTCATGCTCAAACAGACGGGTAATCTCGTCAGGAATCTTTTCAACATCATCTTCTTCCGCCTCAAATACAGGGAATTCAAAGTTGGGAGATGGTGTTGGATCATTATGTTCAATGGGTTTGATTAACCTACATAATGATTTTGGATATGAAAAGCTTTAGAATTCAAACAAGGCAAATCATTATGCAGATGAAAAGATTGATTTTATTCTATTTTGTAGGTTTTATGTGATCACCAATTTCATGCAAAAAGCGAAAAGGGAAAATAATTGGAAAAACAAACATTTAACATGAATCTATGAAAATATCATTGTATTTATGCGCCAAGAATGTCATCACTCCTCCTTTTGGCATGGGAGGAGGGTCTTTAAACACAATGAACATTACTTTGACTTATGGATAACTGTTGGAATATCCACAGCGACCCAATTATTGCAGATCCCCCCAAGGATGACGAAGTTGCCTGAATCCTCTTCGTCCTCTTCCAAGATGGCAACAGCTTCCTCGTCCTGACCAGTGTGGATGAAACCTCCACTCTTGAACAGCCCTTACGTATTGGAAACCCCAGATGAATAACCTATGCCAGCCCGGGACTTGTTGTCTTCTAGCTCAATCATTTTCCCTAATCCAGCAGTTGCACCATGCTCAATGGCCAACTTTGCATCTTTGTAGGAAGCAAATGAAGGAGTTCTCTTCTCAATAGGTTCGGCAATAGATAAAGCTTGGAAAGGAGTTCCAACTTCATCCTTAGCATCTATATATGAGAAGGAAGACAAATGGCTAACCAGGAGAGCCCTTTCTCCCCCTACCACCACCAGCTTCTTATTCTTCACAAATTTCAATTTCTGGTGTAGGGTGGATGTCACGGCGCCTGCCTTGTGAATCCATGGTCTGCCTAGGAGACAACTATACGATAGGTGAATATCCATAACCTGGAAGGTAATCTGGAAATCACTTGGTCCGATCTTGACTGGGAGATCAACTTCCCCTATCAGAGTTTTGTGAGACCCATCGAAAGCCTTCACAACTACTCCACTCTGCCTCATGGGAGGCCCTTGATATGACAACTTAGCGAGAGTGGATTTTGGCAATACGTTCAATGATGACCCAGTGTCCACCAGCACATTGGACATGGCATCGTCTTTGCAACCCATAGATATATGTAATGCCAAGTTGTGGTCTCTTCCCTCCTCGGGGAGATCAGAGTCACAAAAACTCAAGTTGTTACAAGCAGTAATGTTTGCAACAATGCTATCGAATTGTTCTATCGTGACATCATGATCCACATATGCCACATCCAACACCTTCTGCAGAGCCTCTCGGTGTGGTTCTGAATTCAAAAGCAATGATAGCACAGATATTTTGGATGGCGTTTGTAGAAGCTGGTCTACAACATTGTATTCGCTCCTTTTGATGAGCTTCAACATCTCATCGCAGTCTTCTTTCATATTTCCGCTTGGGCCAACAGAAGCAGGAGTTCTTGGTGTAAGGGATGGCTTAACAACAAGTGCCGGATTCGGAGTGCTCACAACATTCCCAATCGTGCGCTCAATAAAATCAGCATTAGCTTGAGGCTTCGAAGGTGCTTAAAATACACGACCGCTGCGGGTCAAACCACTAACATCGGCAATGTTAACAACAAATGAGGATGGCAAGGACACCTCTTTCCCATTTTCTACTACGACAGCATTGTAGCGATAGGGAACCGCCTTTTTAGAAGAGTATGGTACCGGTCCAACTGGCTTGATGGTTAATGCGGGAGAAACCTTCTGCTTGCTACCATCATACTTGATGATAACAGGCTCGGAGATCCGGAATACTGGAGAAATTACGTTGCCTCATCAGCATTTTCGTCAACATTTCTGTTTTGAAGGATCTCAATAACTCCTTCATCCAACATTTCTTGAACATCTTTGCGCACCTGGCAACAACCTCTTTGATTAACAGAACAGACTCGGCATCTATCGTGGTCATGCCAATAATGACTATAATCACATAGCCAACGATGCATCTCGACCAGAGATTGTCGAATATGACTGACGTATTTGACTTTGTACTTGCCAGGGCAACCCTGAACCATGTTGACAAATTTCCCATGCTCGGGCAATGGGTTCTTCTTCACGTTAGGACCTACATCCTCGAAACACAGAATGCCACACCTCACAAGGTCTTGGACTTTGGTCTTCAAAGGGTAGAAATTCTCCACGTCGTGGCCGGGAGCACCAGAATGGTAAACACAGTGTAATTCGGGCTTATACCACCACTGGGGGTTAGTAGGTATAGCCGGTGGGTCTCGCGGAGTAATCAACTTCCTCTCTATCAAATAGGGATATAGCTCTACATACGTCATCGGAATAGGATCGAAGGTGACCCTTTTCCTCTCGTAACTTGTGCTGGTTTGATTACTGTTTCGAGGTTGGTAGGCCTGCTGTTGCGGACGGTGCTGTTGTTGTTGATATTGCGGGTGTGGTTGCTGATTGTTGTTATGTTGCTGGTACTGCTGATTATCTCTGAAGACAGGTGCTATATGAGCCACCTGGTGCTGGTTACCGGCGGGATGCACGGTCTTCCTCCTCACAGAGGGTCTTCTTGGTTTCATATGGGAGGTCACAACATGTGCCTTTCCATCTTTCTTTTTCGCAAACGCTCCATAACATTTGGCAGAAGAGCCTTCTTCTCTTGTTAGACGCCCTTCTCTAACCCCTTCTTCTAGACGCATCCCCATATTCACCATCTCGGTGAAGTCAGAAGGAGCGCTAGCAATCATCCTCTCATAATTAAAAGAACTCAAGGTATTCAAAAAGATCTTAGTCATCTCTTTCTCTTCCAGCGGGGGCACGATCTGTGCTGCTACTTCTCGCCACCTCTGGGCGTATTCTTTGAATGTTTCCTTGTCCTTCTGGGACATGTCCCTCAATTGATCCCTATCGGGAGCCATATCCACATTGTACTTGTATTGCTTGACGAAGGCCTCGCCAAGATCGTTGAAGGATCGGATGTTCGCACTGTCTAAACCCATGTACCAACGTAGAGTAGCACCGGACAAACTGTTCTGAAAGTAGTGGATGAGCAGTTGGTCATTGTCGGTCTGAGTCGACATTTTCCTGGCATACATGACCAGGTGGCTGAGAGGGAAAGTATTTCCCTTGTATTTTTCAAAGTCAGGGACCTTGAATTTCACAGGGAACTTCACATTAGGAACCAAGCAGAGTTCGGCAGCAGACTTGCCGAAAAGATCCTTTCCTCTGATAGGTTTCAACTCCTTGCGAAGCTCAAGAAATTGATCGTTCATAGCGTCCATCTTCTCATAGACATTTGGGCCCTTAGACGGCTCAGAATGATAGATGGCGTCGTCTACTCTGGGCAGAGTATGCCCGACAGGAGGAGGAACAGCAAGGACCGGGCTAGATGCCGGCATAGAAGCAAAGGTGGGAGCAGGACCCTCGGACATGAAATTGGGAGGTATCCCCCACGGGAATCCGGCTGGCATGGCCGTTGGAGCAAAGTGTGCACTGGCCGCAGGCATAGTCGAGGAGACAATCTCAGAGATGACTGTCCTCTGGGGAGGAGTTGAAGGTGTCGGAGAAGACTGGCTCTGGGCAGCCATGAATGACTCCATCAAGGCACTTAATCTGGCCACTTCCTCTTTCAGCTCGCGGTTCTCTTTTTCCAAATGATCCATCAGTCTTGAAATGTTGGCTCTGGTGTAGTACCGGTGAGTCAACTTGTCTTCAAAATAAATGAAGAACACAGAGTTAGACCACAGGACAAGAAGCTGGGAATAAAACCTGCTTATGCACATGATGTATGCAATGCTCGTGCATATGATTTATTATTTTTTCTTTTTATTTCAAAGGAACTTTAGGGTTCTATTTGCAAATTTTGGAAATATTAAACACTTTTATATGGAAACATAATATCTGGGAAATATTTTACACCAAAGAAGTACAACATTGGTAACCATATACAAGAGAAAAGGAAAATAATCATCCTATGGATCCCTAGAAATAATCATCTAAAGCTCGGGACACAGGAAGATAGGATGCACGAAGTCTCTTCAACTCCCTCTCGTAGGATGCCTCCATATCTGCCTTCTCTTTGGCGAGTCGGTCGTACTTCCTTTTCCAAAACTTGGAAGACTGAGGAAGTAGAGAAGTCCATGCATCATCAGGATCATCAATAACCTGATGTTCGAGGAACTCTATCAAAGCATCCTTCTCCTTGATTTGCTGAAGCAACTCCTCTCTTTCACGGACCCAAGAACGTGATCGGTCTTCATCTCTCAACTCCTCTACTCCTTGGTCAGGGAGGGTTGAAGGCCCAGCCATAACCAAAGGTGTAGGTCTTGGATACTCGTAAGGCATGAGATACTCAGACGCTCTCTTCCTAACCCAAGCAGTGTAAGGCTCCAAAGCAACACAATTCTTAGGACCTAACTCTTTCCTTCCTTTCCTATGAATCTTGCGCCAAGCGCGGACCATTCTGCCCTTCAAGTTTTGGGGATCTTTACCCTCCTGAAAGAACATACCCTCTAACAGAATGTTATTAGGTTTATCCTTTAGGGGGAACCCAAGCTGACGACGTGCCAAAACAGGGTTGTAGTTAATCCCACCACATGTACCAAGAAGAGGTACATTGGTGAATTCGCCACAAGAGTCGATAATCTGCACACCATCATACACACGGTTGTACCAAGAGATATCATCATTAGTGAGAGACATGAGTCTCGTGGACCACCGTAGACATCTTTTGTTCTCCTTGAAGGCGACCGTCTGTGGTAAGAGAGAAATAAACCACTTATACAACAGAGGCAAACAGCACGCAATGGCACCACCACCCTTTGCATTCCTCATATGCAAAGAGAAATAAGCGTAGAGAAAATCCTAATAGCATTCACATCCACAAACTTGTCGATATTGGGGAACAACACTAACCCATAGATGAGAAGTACAAATATGGCTTCAAAGGTGTCCTCACTCATGGCCTTCCCATACACATTAGCTTGAGCAATGAGGAACTCAGAGGTGAGACCTTGAATTCCACCTTTGGTAGTCTTATGAGCACCAACCAGAGATTCATCTATATGCAACATGTCAGCTATCTCTTGAGAAGTAGGAATGCTCTCCAAACCACTGAACGGTAACTGGTCTAGAATCGGTATACCCACAAGGTAGGCATACTCCTCAAGTGTAGGCAAAAGCTGGAAATCCGGAAACGTGAAGCAACGGTACAAAGGATCATAAAACTGCACCAATACACTCATCAATCCTTCATCCACCTAAGTAGTCAGAAGAGGAAGAAGCTTCCCAAAACGAGCCTTGAAACCTAAGGGATCTAGTACATAGGATGTCAGATTCCTTAACTCTTTCAAATCTGGTTGTCTGAAACTGTACTTCTTTGTATTCCTTCTTTGTCTTTCCATGTCTGAAAATTTGCAAATAGACCTCTTAAGTTCCTTGAAAATTTTCTTATTATTTTGATGATATGGATGCAAATGGGTGCATGAATGCATGAATGCAACAATCACACTCAAGGATCAAGCAAAGCACACCAAACAAAGGTCATAGGATGGATCATGGCATCCTTAATATCAATAATCCATTTTGGTGGATTATGGTTTACACCTTATCAACACCCAAGTTCCATTGATATTAAGGATATATGAACGGATCAACCACGAATCAAGGGTTTGTTGCAAGTCACGAGCATGGAGTCTCGGTTAAGAACCACCCAAAGGGAGTGTACTAGGGTTTAAACCTTCCAAACATGTTCTACAAGAGGTTCCCATAGTCACCATCCCATCTTTCGGATATTGTCGGAGAAACGACTACTCGTATTCCAAAAATATTCTCAAGAGAGACTCTTATGAGTGTAGTATCGCGTAACAATCGTATCAAACCTTACATTTGAATGACTTTCACACTACATCCTAAGAATAGGCCAAGATGGACTTGGTAAACTAAGGTCCTTGGCTTCTAAGGTCCATATTGGAAAGAGTAATGTCTAACCACAACTACTTGTGTGACATTATTGATCCCAACATGACCTCCACCAAGTGAATGGACTTGCAAGTCAACTTTCTAAGGAATAACTCCACACAAGTCAACAAGACTATGCCATTCTCCTATCCTAAGTGCACTCGAGTCCGGGTATAGAACTCATCTCACAAAGATCACCAAGCATACAAGGAATTAATATTCAAGCAACTCAATCATTACATACATTACAGTAATCCCAAAATGCACAAAAAATATGTCACAAAACAATACAACACAACAAGTATGAAAGTAGGCAAAACCCACTGGGCAAAGGAGATCGCCAGCAGAGTCGCCACTTTTCTGTAGCGGGGTATTCGTTACCATTAGAGATATTGACTAAATCCAAGGTAAATCATACAAGTCGAGTCGCCACCGCACTTCTATTTATCCAAAGGAATGGTTAGAAAGCGAACAAAAACCTAAAAGTTTTATCAAATCAAAAACTAGTAAAAGAGAATCAGAGATCTGGGTAAGGGGGTTGGTTATGCAATGGGAAGGTGTTAGGCACCCAAAACATCCTAGGTACTCCTAGGGAGCCCTTTTCATACTTGTGGTAAGGTTGTTGTTTTGTGAAAAATTGTTTGTGCAAACATGATTAAGGAGATGAGAAGAGAATATAGAAGTTATTTACATTTTGTGTTTGGATGGACAAACCCATTGCCTACGTACCATCTTAAAAAAGATTAGGATCAAAACCTCGTAGTTCGGGGTAAAAATCTCAAAACAAGTTGGTGAATTGATTGGTCCAAAAGCCTTAAGGTCTTTTGTTATCCAAGGGAGAAAACTCAACCTAAAACCACAAATCCACCATGTGAGGATAGCTTCAACATGCTAGTGAGGGGTTAACCCTATAATAAGCATGGAAGACTCATTGTCCATCATTAAGGATATAGGTGAGTATTACATCTACCACAAAGATAACTCAAACCTAATAGCTAAAGGTTATGAAAAATTGATTAAGAAAGTGGCCATTGAAACCACAAAAGCATTTGAATGGGTTATATTTACCAATGAAAAGTATGTATAAAACTTGGTCAAAGTTGACTTAGAAGTTCAATTCAAAATAAGTGTTGTGAAAAGAAAGTTTGAAAATCAAAAGCATAAGGCTTAGGTTTCTAATGTTGAAAACAAATGCTAAATGTTTGCACAAAAAGTTTTGGCTTGGGTTAGAGTGGAGAGAAGAAGAAGAAGGGCTAAGATCCTAAAGCATGCAAAGAGGTGAGGGGTGAGAAACAAAACCACAATGGAGTTCCTCTCTTGAGATCATAGTGATGATCCAAGTAGCTCCCATCCTTTGGAATAAGCAAACAAACAAAGCATAAACTCAAGCAATCAACAGTCAAATGAACTCTTGGAAAGACCCCTAAATGTATCTTGGATCTCTCTCTCTCTTGGAAGCTCAGGGAAATGGTTCCTCAATTAAGCTCAAGTTGGAACTCCTAGCACAAGAAAACACACATCAAAAGGTTCTATAATACAATCAAAGAATGGACAAGAGGGAGTTTAGAATATGGTCCTTTCAATATTCATCTTCAAGATTAAGCATTCTAAAGGCCCCAATGCCTAGTTGCTCTTTGACTTTTTATAGCACTCTAAAGGCCCAATGCCTAGTTGCTCTTTGACTCCAAATTTGCATAGGGAAGATCCTAAAGTCTAAGTCCATTTATCCAATTCTTTGCATTTGGTTCACAACAATCAAAACAAAACACAAGCATAATAGTATATACACAATTATGTGCTCAAGTGAGCAAAAGGCAAATGGCATTAACATAAACATGTGCTCAAGTGAGCAAAAGGAAAAAGCAGATGAATAATATGTACAAGAATAGTAAATTGCATAAAAGTAAAGTGCAAAAAGTAAATGTTAATTGTTAATGGTTAGTGTTAGTAGTTAGTGTGCCATAAGGCAAATTTAGCGCTATGTTAAGCAATCGTAATTGGACTTATGTAGAAGTCACAACTATCTAAGGTCGGTCAATAATAATGTAGGCAACAACACAAGTTAGAAGTCTTGATTAGTGAACCAAGTTCCAACAACTTGCCATGCCAAAAGGAAGAAGAGAATTGATCTTGTATTGGTTTAAGTCTTTTGCATAATTTAGGAAACAACCTATCCTTAATGCAAAGCCATTCACTTGATCAATTGATCAAGATGAATTAGATTTGAATCAAGGAAGGTTAAGTCTCCTTAATCAATGCTAACTTATCAACCTTCAACTCATTGATCAAAAAGAAAAAGAAGAAGAAGAAGAAAGAGATGAAAAATGGAAAAGGAAATGGAAAGAATAAAGTGCATCAGGTGAAATCAAATGTACCAATCCATATGTGTTGACCAAATGACATTGAAAGTCAAAGTCAAACAATGAGAAATCAGAAATGAGATGAAGATTGGAGGTCAAACAATAAGCAAAATATTTTTGGCATTTTTAATATTAAAATAAACTTGAATTAAAAATAAAAGAAAGGTCAAACTTCAAAATCACTTCAAATCAACCTTGAAAGGTCCAAGTGATTTATCCTAAGTTCAATAAGGTCAAACAAGGTTTGACAAAAAATTTCAGCATTTTTAAAAGTCAGAAACTATTTTTAATCAATTAAAAATGAATAAAAATAACCTAATTGAACTAAAATCTCAAATAAATCTCAAATCAATTAAAAAATTGATGAGAATATTTTTCATAGATTCATCATCATTAAATAGGATGGGAAAATGCTTTTGTATTTTTTGAATATTAAAAACTATTAAAAATGAATTAAAAATAACCAGAAAAGAGAAAATTCACAAAAAATACCAAATGACAAAATAAAAAATATTAAAAATCAAAATTAGAAACTATAAATTATTTGGGGAAAAATGCAATTGGTCCCATATTTTTTGGAATTAAAATGAAGAAGATATGAATTTTTGAAAATAATGGAAATAAAAGAAATAAAATCAGAAAATAAGAAATTCAAAAAAACAAGGAGCGTCTAATCAAGCCTCGTTAATTGACGTGGCTGATCAGACGCTCCACATGCGCGCTTCCATGGTGTACCAAAGTCATCAGTGAAACACGTGGCATTATTAAAAGTCAAAAGATCCAAGGTATGGGATATAAACTGGAGATCAGATCCAATGGTCCACAACGCATCTGGCAAAGGGACGGCCACCGGAGCCACCTTCTTCTCTGGTGAGCATGAAGATTCCGGTGACATTTGCAGGTTTCAAAAGCTTAACCAAAATACACGATCCATACATCATTGGAAAGCTGGGATGATGTACATCATCCCTGTACCACTCAATTCCACTCTAGATCTCTATATTGAGAGAAATCAGAGATGGATGTTCTGTGGTGTTCAAGTGAACTTCATGGATTTCAATAATTGAGCATACAAAATAATTGCCTCTATGAAGAGGACTTCAGCCAACACAAAATCCAAGCAAATAGATCAATAATTGGTGAGTTTCGAAGAAAAAACCAGTTGAAGAACAACCTTGGATTCTGGAGATTTGAGCTTGCTTCCTTGCTTCCTTTGGCCAAACAGAAGATCAATGGAGTATGAGAGATAGGTCTAGGAGCTTTAGATCCAAAGATTCAACCAGATGTAGTTGAATTTTAGATCTGAAAAAAATTGAAGAAAAGTTAAATAGCTCCTTTGGTGAGAGGTTAGGTTTTTAGTTCAGCAGCATTTCAGGTTGATTCATGGATGAAATTTGAATGGAGTAAGGCTTCTATTTATAGAGGGAAAGGCAAGGCAAGTGTGATCAAAGCCGTGTGCATGGAATTCGATATTCATTGCATGGGCTTGCATGATAATTCAAAAGGCCCAAATCCAATGCCAAATGCAATCTGAAATGAAGGTGAGATGATTTAGACGTGTAGCTTGGAGTGAATTGGCTTGTGCATGGAGTTTTGATATGTTATGCATAATTGAACCAAAAACTTCTCCTCTTCGAAAATGCCATTTGCCAAATCCAAACATAAGCATGTGAGTAATGGTTGGAAAGGTTTTGATGTGAGGAACAATTGTTATGTTGGGCAAAAATCCATTTGAAGTGTGGAAATTGGTGAATTTTGAGTTTAAAGTGCAAGGTGCAAAACATGTAAAGGCAAAGTTTCTATATTTGGCCAATGTTCAAGCCCTTCTATTTTGATGATGCAAGCCCTAAATGAAACAACCTCCAACATAAGAGTTGTAGATCTTTTCAAGAAAATCAAAGTGAACTTAAAGTTTGCATAATTTTGATTTTTGATGAAAGAGTTATGGGCACTTGAAGTCGGACTTTTTTGCCTTTCAATGCATTTGGTCCAAAGTGACCTATAATGTTTTGCATTATCACATGTATTGCCTTTGAGATTTTGAAATTTTGTTCAACATAACATTTGAAGTAGACATCTTAAGCTTTCCAATGCATTTGATCCCACCTCTAAATCATAGAAAATGAATGAATTATGTCCTTGGGAAGTTGACCCAAAATTAGGGTTTCAGTCAAAATGACCTATAATGTCTTGGAATGGGAGATGACCTTCCAAGATTTAAATCAATTTTTGATGAACATGAAAGTTGTTCCTATTGTCCTTAAGAGCATTTTTGCTTTTGGGATCATCTCCATTTGACAAACACATAAAACGTTAGGTCTCAGTGCATTTCAAAATAGTTAGATGAATTGACTGATCAACTTCTCAAGTCCATGACTCATATCTTGACGAATTGATGATTGAGGACACTCGAATAAGTTCAAATATGCATGAAATGATGAATTAAAGAACTTCCCTTGATTGCATTTGATCATGGGCTGAGGTTGCTTCAAGAGCAAGGCATTGTGGGGCACAGATGAATTAGGGTTTCTTTGGGGAACAAACCTCAAACCCTTTGACTTGCTATGATCACAATGATGAATTGAGATACTAGGGAGGCATATTTGACGGATGAGAGCTTTGGGAACCATTACCATGCTTGCTTTCCTCTTCTTTTGACCATATCTTTGTACCATTGATCTCCTTGAAGCTTTTGACCTTGTGATTGCTCAAGCTACAAACAAAAGATGTTAGTGACATATTTTTGTGCTTTTGGTTAGTGAACAAAATAAGACAAGAAATGATATACAAATCAAGCATGCTTGGTGATCTCAAACCACTCACAAGAGGTCCCACCCAAAGGCAAAGGAAACCAAGATGCTTATGATCCTTGAGGCTTTGCAAATGCAATATTATGATGCCATGAGGGATCTTAAGGCCAAAATTGAGGTCTTACAATCACCATCTCCAAGCTTCTTCTTGGCTTCTCCCACTAGGAAACTCAAATGAAAACCATTGACTCCTCCCTTCTGACACATATTAGCCTTCAAGATTGATTTCCCCAAATATGTGGCTGAAGCAACCATGCTGAGATCGGGCAGAAACTCAGAACTGTAGAATAGGAATTGCGGCTTGATAGGAACTCTGAGAAAACAGGCAACCTCCTCCAAAGTAGGGACCAAGATATAATCCGGGAATGTGAAACACCTCAATGGAGGGTCATAGAACTGCAACAACGTAAAGAGAGCATCGTGTTGATCTTTGGAGAGAACCGTGACGAAGCTTAGAATCAACCCATAATCCTTCCGGAATCTTTCTAAAGAATCATGATCCATTAACTCCATCAGCTGTTGAATGGGATCCAAACAAACCACAGGAAACTTGTAGGCGACATGTCTCTTTCTGCCAATATCCATCTTAGGAGAACCAGAAAACCCCGACTAGAATCAAGAAGAAGATATAAACCCCTAGAAATAGATAAACATTTGTTAAATGATGTGAATGCAAAATGATGTGATGCAATGCAGTGACATGGGAATCAGGATTGCTGTGTCTGCTTGAACAACTGTCATGTTGCAATGTCTGAAGAGAAACCCACTGAGGAATATATACGAGATCAAAGCTCTGCTCCAGAAAACCGGGTCGGTTGAAGGTTAAGGTTTCCTGAATTTAGCCTGCCCCTCACTGGTAGGTTCTAAGAACAGAAGTTCATCAGCTTCTTGCCCTTCAGTCGAATAATACGTTTACCACCGAAGGTTTGGCATTATTACGAGACAAAAGACCTCCATTGACTCCCCTCAACAGGACATCCTAAAAGCAAGTTCCCAGCCTCGGGGTCCTCGGATTGAGCAGCGAGAATGCACCCACCAGAGCTAACATAACCGCGTCTCGGAGGAGAGGCCTCGGCTGAGTTCTCGAGAAATAGTCACCAGAGTCGACGATTTCTAAAGGAACATTCTGTCGTTATGGAACACCCATAGGACAGAATATATCCAAAAGAAACCTCATATGGGTGTGGGTTTTCATGAACGACTTAACGTAGCAACATGCCACACCAGCCTTATGACTATCCACTCTAAAACCTGTGTGTACGCTCAAGCCTGGGTAGTGGGCTTATCTCTCATAGAACAACCCACCCCAACAACCAACCCCACAGAGCCAACAGATACAACAATCATATGTACACAATGCAATAAGATAAAGTAGATAAATGTTGAAAGTAAATAACTGTACAAAAGAATAAACACCCAACAAACAAGAAACCTACAAAAGCTAGGAGGGACTCGCATAGGGAAACCAGGGTCCCTAACAGAGTCGCCATCTATCGCAACTGGGTTGCGAAAAAACAACCGGCGAAGAAAAGAAAAACAGAAGAGTCGCCACCATTCATTATTTATCCCAAAGGAGGGAAAGGAAACGATCGAAGAAAACCTGAAGAGAGGAAAAGACAAGGTCTCGCAACCAAATCTTGGGTTCGGGAGTCGATTATACGAAGGGAAGGTATTAGCACCCCTACGCATTCGTAGTACTCTACGGGATCCACTCTTGTTGTTCTAGTCTAAAGGGTGTAGGTATATCTAAGGTACTATTTACTAAAAGAAAGTCAAAAGGAAATGACTCCCAAGGATGTCGCATCCACTGCCTACGTATCTCATCTGAGTATGAGAATCAGAGTCTTCGTAGCTCGGCTACCTATGGGCTAAAGAGAAGTGTGCTCGCTAAGACATCGCGTCTTATGCCTACGTATCTCATCTGGAATGAGAATCAGAGTAAAACGTAGTTCGGCTACCTATGGGCGAAGGGTCTCGATTGCAACTAGGGCAAGAGAAAGGGAAGGTCTCGATCGCAACGAGGGCGAGAGAAAAGAATCGCAACAAGGGCGAAAGCAAGCAAAGATTATTTGTTAGTCATCAGTCAAAAACTCGGCAAGACATCGCGGCTCGTGCCTACGTATCTCATCTGAACATGAGAATCAGAGTTGTCGTAGTTCGACTAACTAGGGGATAATGGATTGCCATCTGAACATGGACTTACAAAGGAGGACACCAACTGTGTCAAAGGAAAGTGGGCAATGTGTTCAACGTCCTGAAGTAGGTGTCGCAGCTCGCTGAATCGAGTCTTAGGCAGTTACCTCTTTGCAATAGAACAGACTGATATGCCACAAGATCGGAGATGCACAGAAGGTCTAAAAAGTGGGGAAGCTCTTCCCTAGAGTTGTCATGCAGTGTGGACCTATGTGTTAGGATTTACAGTGGGGAATATCTACCTAGTGTTAGCATGCGAAGAATAAGGGAATTCTACCTATGTTATCATACAAAGGGTTCTACCTAATGGGTGCTACCTAAACGGAACAAGAGTCGACGGACGGAGCAAGGAAAGGAGCCACGGATAAGGGTAGATGGCGATGCCTGAGGCAATCGACTTACAGGTAGGTGGCGCCTGAAGCAATCGACTTACAAGAGAAATGGCGATGCATGAAGCAATCGACTTACAAAAGGATGGATGAATACATGTTGGTTCTGTTAAGTTTTGAAAATGATTACTCGACGTTGGATCGAGCTTTTGATCTTGTTTTGAAATGATTATCGGATGTTCGTTTTAACTCTTGTATTAACAGATGAATAAAGAATGAAAGAATAAATATTATACACTTTATGGGAGAGGGGTACATTTGTTATGAATGGGGATGGTTCATGGCAATTAAACAATAAGAATATATGCCTCATACATCATACAAGTAGGCAACAGTTATCAATCAAATCAGATAAGCAAACAATGTATAATCAAATCAAAGAATCGAAGAATGGAATAATGAAGCATCAAACAATGCATGGGAAGTATGCACATGTTGAACAATCAAACAATAGAAGCATGGATGAAAGAAACAAGTATAACAAATGACAGATGAATCAGACAGATAAAAAGATGCACAAAAGGTTCACTGAAATAATTTAATCAGGAAATGAGGTAAGGACCAAATAAAATCAAGATGAAAGGCCTCTAATACATTAAATATGAGATGAACAAAGGAGGATCAAAAGATCTCTTCAATTGCCATAAGCAATCCCTAAGTCAAACATCAATCATAAAGAAGTCAACTAAAAATTCAAGTCAACTTAAAAAATATCAAATAAATAACAAATTGATTAAGAAAATTATGAAAAATTAAGCTAAGTAAGGTGGGGTCAGGACATCATCATTCCCAAAAAGATTTTAAAAATAATGAAAATTAGTGCATAAATTAATTGAAATAAAACAGAGGTCAAACCAAAAGTCAACCAACCAAACTAGAGCAAAAATAAATCCAAAATAAATTGAAAATGGAAATAAAATTCCAAGAAAAGGTCAGGTTGACCATGGAACATTGTTCAACCTTCATCCCAAAAATCAAAAGCTAAATAATAATTTTAAGACATAAAAATAAAATCAAGAAAAAAATGTGTGTTAAAATGGACCCTTTAGAATAAATAATTAAAATAAAATATCAATATTAAATAAATACGAAAATAAAAATTAAATAAAATTAAATAAGACATTAAGAAATATGGAAAATATTTTTGGGAATTTTTATGAATAAAGAAAATATTTTAAATTAATTAAAATCAAAACAGAAAATAAGTGGAAATTAAAATAAGAAAATAAAAGAGATTGTTGGTGGGCCTTGAACGTGGGGTGTGGAAAGCAGGAAAGTGGAAGGCCCAGTCCAAACAAGTTTAAGTCCAGCGTGACGTTTAAATGAACATTTTAATTTAAAAATAACATGTGACTTGTATCAATTGGGCAAGGTATTATAAGTGACTAAAAGACAAAAGATGGTGGGCGGCCAAGATTAAAACAAAAGTGAATGATCTAACGGTTCATACATTGCCACGCCATCATGTTCTTCATGAAGCAAGAAAACCTAGCCATGCAGCTCATGCAGCCACGAAAATATGCAGTGAGTTTTTCAAAACTTCCACTCAAGAATGCAGGCGCTATAGTGCACCAAATGCCACGAAATAAAAACCAAAATTCAAGTATGAAATGTGTAGATCATCATGGTGACTTGTTTTAGTAAAAATAATGGCTTAATCATGGAGAAAAGTTGACCACAAGAGGTCAACATGGACACGGCTAGAGCAAAAAAATTCAGCAACAACAATCAATATCACAAGCATATAATTGGCCTTGTAAATAATGATGAGCATGGTAAGCAAACATAAGAATGAAGAAAACAATGGCCATGGAAGAGATGATTACCTAGTGGAATGGTACTTCCTTTGTGCCTCACTTCAAGGGCTTGATGAGAAAAATAGATCTGACTTGTGATGCTTGCCACGAAATTCCAATGCCTCCCTTTAGGTTTAGGGTTTCATGCTTCTTTTAAATATGTAGGTCAACATGTTTAATGGGCTTTGAGATGATTGTTATCCATGAGAAAAAATATTGCCAAAGTGAGGTGTATTAGGGCATGTGAAATGTTGTTATTTTGGGCCAAACTTAAGTGAATGGATATCCAATGCATGGCCAAATAAGGTAAAAACGTGACTTGGTTTGTGTAGCATGCAGTATGGCTGGTTTGGCAAGCAAGAAAAATGTTCCAAGGGGGTGACTTTGAGGCCATGTAACTTGATGATCAAGTCACCAAATGATGAAATAATGCAAATAGTAGCAAGACCTCATGGAGTATGTCAACTTTCATGTTGAGCACAAGTTGAAATGATGAATGGAAGAAGGTGACAAATGGCCGTCAAGTTCAGGTTTCATCATGCAAAGCTTGTTGGGCCAGTTTGGCCTAAATCTGCCTAGAAAATCAAGTCATGACGTCCACTTTAGGTGAATGTATCTTTCAAACCATGAATCCAAATGAGATGATTCCAAACGGATGTGAAAGAGGACATGGCAAGGTACAATTGTTGTCAAGAAAACATTTTCAAATGATGCCTTGAAGTACAAGAAAACTGGCCAAGAAGTCTTGACAAACTTTGAAGATTTTGGACTTAGAAATTTTTCTAAGTGTTCTAAAAATATGTATCAATTTGACTAAGCATAACTTTCTCAATTTTAATCCAAATGGGGCAAAATTTATATCTCTAGAAAGCTTGGAACAAGAGGAACAACTTTCATGTTGGAGACATTTTCAAATGGAGCTTTTATCCTGATGGAAAATGGGCTTAAAGTGAGTGCAACAATCATGAAAACTTGCCCTAAATGGAAAGTCAACCATTTCCAAATTAAGTAACTTTTCCAATTCCTGATTAAATGATGAATCCATGATCCAACCTTGATCAAATTTCACACGTAGGATCCCCTAGGCATGAATTTTGAGATTCCACCCTCAAAAGGTCAGGAGTTGACTTTTCTTGCCCCACAGTTGACTTTTCCCAAACCGTTGATTCTCGATTCGAGTGATCAATTGAAGCACTTCTGGCTCAAATAAAGAGCTGATTTTTTTTGTATGTAGACCCTTGTGGACATATGGAGGCCCATGGAAAATAGTTTTTCCCAAAGAATCAGAAATAAACTGATTTTATACCAAACCCTAATTTTAGGGCAAAATGATCAAGAACTTATTGCACTGTTTGCTAATGGATCTTTCTGAGACAATTGTGAGTCTTTCTAGGCCAAGATGCCTCTCCAATCATGTCATGGATGAGCCCCTCTACTTCCAACCAAAAATTGCCTGTTGCAGATAGCCATGAAACCCTAATTTCCTAATTAAATCCAGATGAACACTCTGATAGCTCTGAATCCTTCACTGATGAATTGAGGGACAAAATAAGATACTTGGAGCCCCCTGAGACCCTTGAGACTTGTATACTTAAAGAATGAAGTCCAATTCTCAATCTTGCTTTGTGTGGGCTCCTTCTGTTAAGGAGTGATCAATCAAAACATGATTCCCATGTCACTAATGCAATATGCAATGAGTATGACCTAGTATGATGCTAATGAAGTGTGAAACAAAATCCCATGCTTCCAGGAAAAATGAAGGGTAAATTTTGGGGTATTACAATTACCGTCTTGGTCACCTTAATTTTAGGGATCTAAGAAAGTTGCAACAAAGTGAAATGGTAATGGGGCTGCCACACATTAGTATTCCAACTGAATTGTGTGTGGAATGTGTGAAGGCTAAACAACACAAGAATGTGTTTAGCAAAGATGCGAGTTGAAGAACCAAAGGCTTACTTGAGGTGGTATGTTCCGACGTTTGCGGACCGATGCAAGTAGAGACTTATGGTGGCAATCAATATTTTGTTACGTTCATTGACGATTTTAGTAGGAAGCTTTGGACATATCTTATCAAGAGAAAAGATGAGGTATTTGGAGTTTTCAAGAATTCCAAATCCATGGTGGAGCGCCAAAGCGGTCGGAATCTCAAAATTCTCAAAACGGATGGTGGAGGTGAGTATGCCTCTAGTGAGTTTGGGAAGTTTTATGATCTTGAGGGAATTGTACGTGAGGTGGTGCCTCCGTATACACCTCAACAAAACGGGGCTGCCGAGAGGAAAATGTTACAATAATGAACATGGTGCGTAGTATGCTTTGTGGAAAAAATTTGCCTAAGGAATTGTGGGGTGAGGCCGTGTCTACAGCCACCTACTTGTTGAATAGGTGTCCCACTAAGAAGTTGGAGAAACTCACACCGGAAGAGGCTTGGAGTGGCTTCAAACCAAATTTGAATCATTTGCACGTTTTTGGATCGATTGCATATCGTCATGTACCGAACCAACTTCGAAAGAAATTGGATGATAAGGGTGAGAAGCTGATATTTATAGGATATCACTCTACTGGAGGGTACAAGTTGTTTGATGAAAAAAATCAGAAGATCGTCATAACCCGGGGTGTGACTTTTGATGAAGTAAAAAATGCAGAAAATGCTGCAGTAACCAATTACCCAAATAGCAGTAATCGATTACTCACAGAAAATGCAGCAGTAATCGATTACCCTACTGGGAGTAATCGATTACATAGAGAAAAACAGCAGCAACAGTTTTTTGAAATCTATGATCCGGAGACTTCCGACACCGTTGTACTAGCACCTACAGTAGCGCAAAATGATGTTGTTAATAATGGTAGACCAGTGAGACAAAGAGCCTTTCCTCATAGACTCCGAGATTACGAAAGATTCCAAGATAACAAAGTGAATAACGATGGTGATTTTGTTCATTTCGCGCTTATGGCCGAATCCGAACCGGTAAATGAGGAAGAAGCCTTAAGTGATCCTAAGTGGATATGTGCGATGAAAGAGGAGCTGGAATCTATTGAGAAAAATGGTACTTGGGAGTTGCTCGATTTACCACCTGGAAAGAAACCGATAGGTGTGTGACGGGTCTATAAGGTTAAAGCAAATCCTAAAGGTGAAGTAATCAAGCACAAAGCTCGATTAGTGGCGAAGGGTCTCTTGCAACGAGAAGGTATAGACTATGAGGAGGTATTATCACCGGTGGCTAGATTAGAGACTATTCGTTTGGTTGTTGGTATTGCGCATAACAATAGTTGGATGGTTTACCAAATGGATGTCAAATCTGCGTTTTTAAATGGTCCTCTTGTTGAGGAGGTCTATGTGGGGCAGCCACCTGGTTTCGTGATAAAAGATCAAGAGATGAAGTATTACAAGCTACACAAGGCATTGTATGGTTTGAAACAAGCTCCAAGAGCTTGGAACAAACGTATTGACGGCTTTCTTATTGACATTGGTTTCAAACGATGTGTATCTGAACATGGAGTTTATGTGAGATCGGATACGAATGATGGTGTGATTATACTTTGCTTGTATGTTGATGATCTCTTGATTACGGGCAGCCATGACAAGAGTGTTTCAAGGTTCAAAAGTGAGCTCATGAGAGAGTTTGAGATGACGGACCTTGGTGTCATGAATTACTTCCTTGGCATAGAGTTTCACAAGTCAAAAGTGGGGCTGCTTATGCGCCAAAGGGGGTATGCTCTAGATATTTTGAAAAAGTGTGATATGGAGCATTGTAATGCTTCTATTACACCTTGTGAGGCTAGAGTGCAGCTGTCCAAAAGTGACGAGGAGGATGATGTCGATCCAACGCTTTATCAGAGCTTGATTGGATCGTTACAGTATTTGTGCAATACGCGACCGGATTTGGCTTTTAGTGTCGGTATTGCGAGTAGATTCATGGAGAGACCGAAGGTGTCTCACTTGGAGGCGGTCAAGAGGATCCTTAGATATGTGAAAGGTACTCTTGGTTGCAGAATTCACTTTCCCGCATCGGACACGGGGCGTAAGTGCAATTTACTTGGCTACCCCGATTCTAATTGGTGCGGAGATAAAGATGACCGAAAATCGACGGCGGGGTACATCTTTATGTTTGGTAGTACACCAATCTCTTGGTGTTCGAAAAAGGAACCGGTTGTAACACTCTCTTCTTGTGAGGCCGAGTACATTGCGGCGTCGTTAGGTTTGTGCCAAGCTATATGGCTTATGAATCTATTGAAGGAATTGGGATGTGGTGATGATGCTGCCACCACACTGTTTGTAGACAATGTTTTCGCAATAAATCTTGCGAAGAACCTGATTGCACACGGAAGGAGCAAGCATATTGAGATGCGGTTTCATTATTTGAGAGAATTGGTTGGTGATGGAAAGCTTAGATTGAGCTATTGCCGAAGCGAAGACCAAGTCGCGGATTTGTTGACAAAGGGTGTGACAAATGATGTGTTCAAGAGGCTAAAGAAGTGCTTGAGCATGGTGGACTTGGAGCAACTAAAGTGAGGTGGTGTGTTAATTGAAATAAAATTCTATTTTTATCCTTCCAAATAATTAACAAAATTTATTTCTTTAAAGTCACTTTAGTTGTATTATTTTATGCTCAATGTATAAATACACTTGTATTATTCCAATTCAAAAAATGCCAAAATCTTTACTCATCAAATATTACTCTTTTCTCTATTTCTCTCTCAACTTCATCTTCCCCAATTTTCTTTTCGTCCACCATTGTTAAACATTCAAATTTCAGTTTTATGTTCTAACAAACTTGACTTTTGAATTTATGGAGAGGAAAAAGTATGCAATTACTATCTTTGAAAAGAAACGAATAAATTCCATCAATAAGTGAATGACAACATTCTGTTTGTCTATTTTGTTACTTTCTTCATAGAAATATATATCATCTTATTATTTTTACATAAAATATTAGGCTTATAAACTTGTAACTTTAATTATAACTTTATTATTTTTATTATTATTATTAATAATAATAATAATAATAATAATAATAAAAATTATATGCATTCAACTAAATCAAATAAAAAATTATTTGTAGAAATATTTTAAGAATTTACTAATAATAAGAAAGAGTAGGAAGTTACACAATGATTTTATTGAATGTAGTGTTTTAAGAATCGATCGATCGAATCAATTGAACGGTGAATCGGAAGAGTCATCGATATGATCTAATTGATGGATCATGGAAGCTATTTATTCAGTAAAAATCGCCCAGAACCAGCCAAACCCAATAAAAACCGACGAATCGATGGGTTAAATGCTTGCTTTTTTTTAGACAAAACAACATGGTTTTTTATAATTTAAAAAAAAAATTAAAAATATAAGTAGACTTTATCCAAAATTTATTTGAAATAACTTTTTTTCGTTGGAATTAAATTTATTAGACACGACTAGTTATTATTTTTGTGGAGTCCAGGAGATTTGGGAGGATCAATAAGACTAATGATCTAGGACAACAAGAGACAGAGACACCACATCTCAAACCAAGACCTTTAGGTTTTAGGTAAATAGGTCATCTATCTTATAAATCCAACATTTCACTCATTCATAGAGGATGTGAGACTTTAACCATCCACACTTGCATCCAACATTCTCCCCCACAAATGTGAGTCCCCACATCCTATAACAAGATCCAACACTGGATCCAGCTCCCCCTCCCCCACCAAGCCGAACCACGGTTCTAATACCATTGTTGGGGAGTGCGGGAGAGTCGGGAGCACCAATGAGACTAATGTTCGAGGACCAAGAGTAACACACAAGTGAGAGAGACACTAAATATTCACTCAAAACCTAAAGGTGATAGATGTGTGAATTCTCTCACTTATAAACGCTGAAGTCTTTACATTTCTAATCAATGTGAGACTTTCACACACTACTCACCCTTGTAATTTTTTCCCAATAATTTTATTATTCAATTTATGTTAGAATTAGACATTATTAAAAATTTATTTAGATTTGTATTTTATTGTGTGTGATGACCATGTTTAGAATTTGAATTTTAAAGAATAAACTTGTAAAATTATGATATTTTGAAAATTTAAAATTTTGTAGGTGTTCTTATTTTTGTAGAGACCTAATCATCTTATTTGATCCATTTAATAACTATATAGTTTTTATAGATACAGTTTACTCAACCAAATTATCAAATATAATATGATTTAGTCATACATTTCGGCCAATAACTAAATGGTTCAAGCACCGAACCAATGATCTAATATCTTCACCATTACAAGTATAATTTTTTAAAACACTAATGCATATGCCCAATGTTTTAAAAGTGGATAGGTGACCAATCTAGTCAAGACATTCTATTATTGGTCTGATTCATGAATCACTCGTTAAATTACCTAGCTTTTTATTAGGTATATTTTAAAATTAATTAAATCCATTAACATTAAAGTTCAATGTTTTAAAAAAATTACATTGGTGTACTAAATTATTTTTTAAATGAATGTTAATATTAATAATATATTATTGTGTAAGTTAAATAAAACTTATTGATTGATAAAATATATAGATTTATTACATTCTTATCAATTATTTTCTCTTATTAACAAAATTAATTTTTTTGATATAAAATTCAATTAATTTTGAATATTTTTCACATTTTAATATTGAAAATTAAGTATATGTCCTTTTTTTAAATAGCGTGTACTTATATTTTTAAGTTTCACAGTGTTTTCTATATAAATATTTTTTATTTTACAAGTACACCATCACTTTTTTAATGGTACAACATCATTTAAGAATACATATCATTAATTTTAAATTTATAAAATAATTTTTTAAATTTTTTTAATAGAGAGACAAGTTCCATGAATAAAGTAAAATATGAAAAATAAAATTATAACTAAGTCAAATATATATATATATATATATATATATATATATATATATATATATATATATATATATATATATATATATATATATATATATATATATATATATATATATATTGTCTTTTCTATTTAAATATTGAGAATAGTACAAATTAAATGGTTAAAAAATTATAAAATAATAATGGTAAAAAATTAATACAAATTAAAGATGAATTATTTAAATAGAGATTTTGTTTGACATATATTTTTGAACTTATAATTTATAAAATCACAACACAATAAAAGATACATTTGAAAACAGTCTTTTAATCACGAGTTTATACGAATTTATAACTTATTTTACTAGTTTATACATTATTTTTCAAAATATTTTAAATAATATTTTAATTTATAACTTATAACTTAATTTTTTCTTTCTTTTTTATTTATATTATTTTAACTAAAATTCACATTTACTTTTATAATTTATTTTAATTTAAAATAAGATAATTATGCATAAAAGACCAAAGTTCAAGTTCTTTGTAAAAAGATAGAGAGAGAAGCAACATATATGTCTGCAACACGTTTTCCTTTTCTTTGTTGTCCCTCATTGTAGATTTTGATGTGAAACATTAATTCTTTTATAAAATAAAAAATATTAAATTTAAAATAAAATTTTAATATTTAAAAACTAATTTAATAATAATATATTAAAGATATTTACATTAATAAATTAAAGTTACTAAATTTTAAGAATGTCAAATATACATTTTATTATTAATTCATAAATATTATTTTTATATCATTTTATTTTTATGAGTTAATTTTATGAAACATTTTGATTAGTTTATCATCTATCTATCGACAACTATCAGAATTTTTTTTTAAATATCCAGTTTTTTTAAAAAATTTCAAAAATAAACATTTTTTCAAAAAAATTACAAAATTGGGCAATTTTTGCCCTAATTTTGTACATGGGCGCCACCCTAGTTGGCGCCTACCCTTAAAGGGTAGGGCAAGTCGCCACTAGGAGTGGCGCCTACACTCTATTTATTTTTTTTTATTTTTTTATTTTTTTATTTTTTTAATATGTTTTTTTTTTAATTTTTTTTAATTTATGAATTTAGATTTATTATAAATTATATAAATTTATATTAATACATATATATAAATAAAATTATTTACAAGATTAATATATATATATATATATATATATATATATATATATATATATATATATATATATATATATATATATATATTAATTTATATATATATTAATTAAATTTATAAGTAATTAATATTATTTATAAATTTTTGGGAAAATTAGGGTTAATCATGTTAAGGTTAATTTATCAAGTGCGACACTAATTAGGGTTACGTAGATTGGTGTACAACCCAGATCTTTTCCTATAAATAAAGTGTTATTTCCTTGCATTTTCTTCACCACTGTTTCCTATCACTTTCTCTATCAAGTTGAGTTCATGGCATCCCAAAGACCGTTGTCATGGCAGCGAACATCATCAAGGCGCCCGGATCTTGAACAAGTAATCTTAAAAAGGGATGGGCATGTTATTTTCTCGCCTTTGAAACCCCCAATGGAGATGAAATTTTGGAACATCCGTTCGTTGGACCAACTAAAAAGGTCCTTGATGTCTTGGTTAGAGGGAGATTACCAACCTGGTGAAGTCATCAGAAGGATTCAGAGGCTTAGAACAAGGTTCTCATTTGAAACTGGAGAAACGATACGTTGGTGGGTTGAAGTTGAAAGCGACATTAATTGCATCCAAATGATGCATGGATCAGACGACATAGTGTTAACTGTTGTAATTTCTTAGATTTTAATGGTTGTTTGTCATGTTGTTGTTGTATTTGTTATTGTTCTAGTACTTGTTCTTGTTTTAGTACTTGTTTTTGTTCCAGTATTTGTTTTTGTTTTAGTAATTGGTGTTGTAATGTTAGATGTTTGTGTTTGTTGTTCAAGTGTCATCTTCTATTTAGAATAAAAAGTAAACTTTAATGATAAATAACATTGGTACACAGATTTATGAATATGAAAACTAAGTTGTGGAACTAGATCCACGATATGGACATTTGTTCTTATTATGGCCTAGTTGTCTACATATGCTACACTTCCTCTGCATTTTCTCTGCGACGTCCATTTCAGTTCTAATGCGCCTGCTATTTGGGCGACCACTTTTATTCCGCCGCATTGATTCGTTGTGCCAAACAATTTCCCCGTCATACTCTGGCCAATACGCCTCCAATGCTACCACCGGAAAGGGATTGTCGTATACATTGAGCAATGTTGCAACTTTGTAGATGGGAGACACTAGCGATAATGCATCGAAGTGGCTGTGTGAACACGCTGCAATGACATGGGAACAAGGCATACGATAGGCCTGAAATTGACCACAGTCGCACCAACGGTCTGGTATTAGGACCCTATACTCTTGTCTGGGCATCCCTTGGTTGTGGTCAATTGTTTCCTTGACACTAAAAGTGTGGCCATGGTGGTCGAATTCCGTAACCCGATGGCTGCTGGCTTTGGCAGATTCCTGCCTCATAAACTTCATGCAGGCATCACTATATACCTGACTCGTCTGCAACACTTCATGCCAGCGCCTGCCTCTTGTTACGAACAATGTTGCCATCCGAAAATAGGTCGCACTCACCAATGCGGTTACCGGGAGGTTACGTATGCCCTTAAAGACGCCATTCATTGATTCCACAAGATTTGTTGTCATGTGGCCCCACCTCACCCCATCGTCGTATGATCTAGTCCACTTCGCTCTGTCGATATTATCGATCCACCTCCCTGCATTAGAATTTGCCAACACTATTTCCCGGCGGTAGTATTGGAATCCAGGTTGGTTTAATGCATACCCCGCGTTTATCAAATGTTGCTTCAAGAAGTTATCCTTGAACTCCCGCATAAAATTTTGAGCAATATGCCTGATGCAGTAGACATGGGTAGACGGGGGGTCATGCCAACCATTTGCTGGATTATTGTATGCACTGTCTATTGAAGCGTGCCTGTCAGAAATCACACAGATGCCAGCTTGTGGAGTCACGTGCGTTCGGAGATTCTTAAGGAAGAAACTCCAAGCAGCAGCCGTTTCTCCTTCTACCAATGCAAAGGCTATTGGGAAAATATTAGAATTTCCATCTTGTGCGACCGCCATCAGTAACGATCCTTTGTATTTCCCATACAGCCAAGTTCCATCGACTTGAACAAGTGGTTTGCAGAATGTAAAACCGATGATGCAGGGACGGAATGCCCAGAAATGTCTATGGAATATTCCATTACCTTCTAGACGAGTTCCGTCAGGGGATTGTGCCGGCAAGGTCTCCATTATAGAAACCGTCCCAGGTGAATACAATCGTAGTGCAGCCAGGTAGCGTGGTAGTTGTTTGTATGACTCCTCTCAGTTACCGTATACCAGTTCAATTGCCTTGGTTTTCGCTAACCAAGCCTTTCTGTATGACAGTGTATATTTGAAAACAGCCACGCAATGGGAGATAATTGTTTTGACCTTCAGTGACGGGTCAGCCTCAACTAGAGGTAATATGGAATGGCAGATCATATCATGGCTAAGTTTGCGATGATCCTGTGCCATGTTGGTGTTGACGCAAATGTGAGCTTGAGAAATGGACCCTATCACCCACGCATTATGTTTCTTCTTGTACGATGCCATCAACCTATACCCACACTCCGGATTTTTGCATACAATAACGTATCTTTCCGGATTTGATTTGATAACATCGTAGTCAACACAGTTTTTCAAGTGCCAGTTCTTTATTGATAACAGACACTCTTCCTTGGTCCGAAATTGGTCACCCTTCTTTAAGTCCTCATCAGACCTCATATATGGGTTGTAGAACATATCTGATGAGGGCTCATCCTCGCCCAAGTTAAGTGTTGTGAAGTGCGCAGGCGGTGAGTAGCGTTGCGCTATAGGTATTTGAACTTGGTCTTCGTCTTCAGAATCACGGTTCACCAAGTCATCAACCACGTCTTCAGCATCATCAACCACATCGTCTTCAACTTGGTGCTCAACATCTTGTTCGTCATCAATCACAGGATCAATAACCTGTGACTGAATATTCTGAGTTGGTTGAAATTGTTCCAACACAATGTACAACACTATGTATTCGTAACCAGAATACTCATGGTTACGAAACATGTATTTTGTCTCCATGTCATTTTGAATCAATGACTTACGAAACTTGATAGAGTTGTTTTCTGAAAAAAAAGGTTGTTGATAAAAAATTTGGGACACGGGTTGTCTTAGTTTGGACTCAATCTTTTTCTTCAGATAAGAGAAGTCAGCTTCTCTATTTAGACAAAAACGAGTGCATTCGGTGTTTCTAAATAGGAAGCCAGACATATCACATTCATAAGTCTCACCATTGACGTGAGCTTTGATTTTGTATTGTGATGAAGATGCCATGTTTTGTGAAGGTTTTGTGAAGATATTGTGATGGTTTTGTGAAGATATTGTGAAGGTTTTGTGAAGGTTTTGTGATGATATTGTGAAGGTTTTGTGAATATTGCTGCGAAGATATTGTGAATACCTTTGTGAAAATGTGTGTGAATATTTATACTGCAAGATTCCGACACATCTTTGCATGCATGTCTTCAACCAATCCTTCCCCAAGAGCAACGCATGCAAAACTTGGACACGTGTAAAGCATGCAAGAACTTGCAGGCAACGTGGAGCTGCATGCGTGTAATAATTTTGACACGTCTACTGCCTATCCATCAAATGTATTCTCCACATAGTCTGAACTTAGTCTCAAGCTTTAGCTTTGCTTCCACCAAAAACTTAAACTTCTTGAACTTCCAATACTTAATATCACACTTCCAATACTAAACTACCTCTTTTTTCCATTATGTGTTTAAACAACCTGATTAATTATTTTAAATAATATTCCCACGCATGCCTGATTATCTTAAACAACCTCTTTTATTCAATTTTATTTAATCTTAATTATTTATTTTAAACAACCTGATTATTTATTTTAAATAATATCCCACGCATGCCTGATTATTTTAAACAACCTCTTTTATTCAATTTTATTTAAGCTTAATTATTTATTTTAAACAACCTGATTATTTATTTTAAATAATATTCCCACGCATGCCTTCCACGTGTCACACCTTTGCATCATCAGATTCCACCAAGTCTTCCCCATGACAAGACAACTCCCACCTAGTCTACACCAATGCATGCCAACACTACCACCTAGCCTGCACCTATTCTGCAAGATTCCCACGCATGCCTTCCACGTGTCACACCTTTGCATCATCAGATTCCACCAAGTCTTCCCCATGACAAGACAACTCCCACCTAGTCTGCACCAATGCATGCCAACACTACCACCTAGCCTGCACCTATTCTGCAAGATTCCCACGCATGCCTTCCACGTGTCACACCTTTGCATCATCAGATTCCACCAAGTCTTCCCCATGACAAGACAACTCCCACCTAGTCGGCACCAATGCATGCCAACACTACCTCCTAGCATGCACCTATTCTGCAAGATTCCCACGCATGCCTTCCACTTGTCACACCTTTGCATCATCAGATTCCACCAAGTCTTCCCCATGACAAGACAACTCCCACCTAGTCTGCACCAATGCATGCCAACACTACCACCTAGCCTGCACCTATTCTGCAAGATTCCCACGCATGCCTTCCACTTGTCACACCTTTGCATCATCAGATTCCACCAAGTCTTCCCCATGACAAGACAACTCCCACCTAGTCTGCACCAATGCATGCCAACACTACCACCTAACCTGCACCTATTCTGCAAGATTCCCACGCATTCCTTCCACTTGCCACACCTTTGCATATTCAGTCTACTTGAAAACGAGTATAAATAGAGGGTCATTCTTGCAAGTTTTCATCAACCACTAACACTTTTATTCAGAGAACTCCGACGAAACTTCTCATCCACCAAGCTTCGTTCTACATTGCAGTCATGTCTCTTCTTACCATGGGCCAAGAACACAGAGGCACTAGGGCAAACATTGCCTCATTCGTAAGTTTTTCTTGAACATTGCCTCTTTCG
Source organism: Lathyrus oleraceus (assembly GCF_024323335.1). Taxonomy (NCBI): domain Eukaryota; kingdom Viridiplantae; phylum Streptophyta; class Magnoliopsida; order Fabales; family Fabaceae; genus Lathyrus; species Lathyrus oleraceus. The sequence continues at coordinate 429,165,174 of NC_066585.1, read as the reverse complement.
TATGTTTGTAATTTGTTTTTTAAAAGTCCAATCTAATGATTGTTTATATTGTTTGCTTTTATAGGATCCCAAGAAATTTCGTCAACGTTCACACCCTATGCCTTATCCAGACCCATGGTGCGTACCTTACATAGAGCGTGTGGGTTTCGGTCATGTTATGCATGTCGTAAATGCCACAATTGATGTCAAATTCATTTTGGCTCTGTGTGAACATTGGAGACCTGAGACACACACTTTTCACCTACCAACTGGTGAATGTACCGTCACATTAGAGGACGTGTACATGCTTTTGGGTCTTAGAATAGATGGTAAGCATGTGACCGGAAATGTTCAACAGCCTAACCAAATATGTGTTCAAATGTTGGGGGTAGATCTGGTCGAGGGTGATGGGTCTGCCAAAGCAAGGGGTCAGGGTATTAAATTATCTAGCCTACAATTGTACCACGACTCCATAACTTTGACTGAGGAATCCTCCGAACAAGAAAAAGTCATAAAAACCCGGGTTTACATTATGCTATTGTTTGGGAACTTGCTATTTCCCGAAGGGACGGGAAATAGCATAAACTTTATGTACTTGAGTTTGCTCGGGGACATTGATAGAATAAGCACATATAGTTGGGGTTCTGCAGTATTAGCATTCCTATATAGCTCTTTGTGTAAAAATGCACAAAATGAGCACTGTACATTTTCTGGATGTGCTTTTTTGCTCCAAACATGGGGGTGGTGGAGATTGCCGAGGCTAGCCCCAGAAAATCCTAACGACTACTCCTTCCCATACGCAACTAGGTAAATTTATGATGTTATTTCATTTTCTATATTTATTCTATAAATATTTGTAAATAATATTATTTATCTTTTTTTGTTTAGGTTCATTACAACCGGACTGGATTACAGTCTTACCCCCAAAAATAAAATTATATTTTATCGTCAACTCTTGGATCGTCTCCGAGCACAAGATGTATTACCACTAAATCACTCAGCTTCTAACTGATTTATTAATATCATGCATTCTCGATAAATAACATATTTGCTTTTTTCTTTGCAGTTTATTTGGAGGCCATATTTGGGATTGGAACATCAACCCAACCCCGAAGATGCAGCTGTTTGGACAGCAAAAACGGCCATAATGCGGTTCACCACTGTGGAGATGCACCAAAGTGACTGTGTCAAGCTGCAATTCGGAATGCATCAAGAAATCCCTGGCCCCCCAATGTCTATGGAACCTTGGCATCTAAAAAAAGTCAGCCACCAGTGGTATGCCCCAAATTGGAAGGAATTTGCTAAGGAGTTTCGTAAAATGTGGAAAGACCGTGCCCACTATGTTCTACAATTTCCGGTGGCGCCCAACGAAATGAAGCCGACAAGGGAATATGTGGATTGGTATAGAGCAAATACAAATCCAGAAATGATTGTGTCTGACCCGTTCTATTTGGACGATCCCCGGATGCAACAGCCATATTTCCAACAACAACAACCACCACAGTATTCCCAACAACAACAACCACCACCTTATTACCAACAACAACCACCACCACCATTTTACCAACAACAACCACCACCACCTTATTACCAACAACAACCACCACCACCATATTACCAACAACAACCACCACAACACATGTCCACCCCCCAACCAAATCAACAATACATACCACAAACTCAACCCCAATACCATGAAGACTACCAACACCAAACTCAACATTCCCACCACCATCAACAGTCCCAACACCTACCACAATATCAATTCCCCCACTTCCACCAATCCCAACACTTCCATCACGACAATGTCCCGAGCTCTTCCAGTCCTCCACCTAGCCCCGACACGGGTATACAAGAGGACTACCAACAGGACTACTACACACCACAACAAACATTGTACTTTGGCCAAACCGATTCAACCCTAAACTACCAAAGACCACAATTCGAGGGCGCACCCAGCAGTAGTCAGTTTGTCCCACCGAGACAAAGCTTTGAGGGCGCAGAGGGGACCCGTCTTTCCTACAGCACTGAAGGGACTTCCACCCAACCACAACGGCAAACGGTAAGGGGACGCGTTAGGGCAAGGGGTGGTAATAGGGAAGCACCACCACCACGTGAACCGTCTAGGCGAGTAATTAGACCTCCCCCATGCGGATCGTACCAGGGACCGCATCATATGTGATTAATCATATCTTTGTAATATTTGTCTTGTCTATTATTTAAATAAAAATATTTTCTGTTTATTATCTTTATATCTTTATCTTTATCTTTAAAGATATTGTCTATCATATCTTTATATATATATATATATATATATATATATATATATATATATATATATATATATTAATTTACATGTGTATAAATATTTATTTACTTAATTTTGTATAAATTAATTTTTTTTCCAAAAATTTACAAATAATATTAATTACTTATAAATTAAATTAATATATATATATATATAAATTAATATATATAAAAATTAATATATATATATATATATATATATATATATATATATATATATATATATATATATCTTGTAAATAATTTTATTCATATATATGTGTTATTATAAATTAATATAATTAATAAAAAATATAAATTTATAAATTAAAAAAAAATATATATATATATAACATATTAAAAAAAAATAAAAATGGAATGGGTGTAGGCGCCACTCCTAGTGGCGACTTGCCCTACCCATTAAGGGTAGGCGCCAACTAGGGTGGCGCCTTAGTGTAAATTAGGGCCAAAAATGGCCATTTGTGTAATTTTTTTGAAAAATGGTGTATTTTTGAATTTTTTTTTAAATTTCTGGATATTTAAAAAAAAAATTCCAACTATCAACTCTAAAATATAAGTTAAATAAAGTATAAACTAACTTAACCGACTACGTTTTTTTTATCAAACAGTCATATTAAACTTCCATATTCATTACAAGTCATATTTCTTTCAATTGCATGAGATGGCCAATTGGTTAATCAAATCGGACACTTGAATTCCAACCTTGTATACAGTAATTTTTTTTTTCGGAGTTCATCTTCCAAAATTTTGGAAAAAGTTGCTCACATCCAAACAAAAACAAAAATCACTACGCCAAATAAGGGAAAAGAGGGCGCTTTTTTTGGTCTATAACAGCGCTTTAAAGCGCCCTCTAATCTGGCGCTGACATAGGTAAAGACAACATTTTTTTTTCTGGTGAAAGCGCTCTCTAAAGTGGCTCTTTAAGCCCTTTAAGGGCCACTTTAGAGGGCACTTTTTAAAGAAAGCGCCCTCTAAAGTGGAAACTTTTAAGGTTTTAGAGGGCGCTTTTATTGGAAAGCGCCCTCTAAAGTGAAAATTTAAAGGGTTTAGAGGGCGCTTATTTTGGAAAGCGCCCTCTAAAGTGGGTGGTTATTTTTTATTTTTTTTTTAAAAACGCTATATTTTTTTATTTATTTTAGACAACCTGTATATTGAAGCAGTACACCTAAAACTGTATAATTTGAAGCCCTTTTTCACACATTGCATTCAACAAGCCTTATATACAACAATCCATACATATACAACAATCCACTGATATATAATCGTTTAACTTCTAAAGATTCTAAATATACAACCAATTCATAACTTAAAAAGAAATAAAACTAAGTAGCAAAAGCATCTCTGAGATGTATGTTTTTTCTGCTAGCCGCAGTCTTCTTAGCATCAACCTCTTTTTGTTCAATATCAATAGCATGAACCTAAAATATCATAAAATTAGTTAGGTGAAGTATAAGATCAAGAATTAACATTTTCTATGCATAAATATCATATAGTTGTGTTTATACCTTTTTTTTTGATGCAATTGACTCGATTTGCTGTAATAAAAGCCATTTTACCTGTAATAAAGAAAACAATTAAAATCATTTGACCTGTACCTTTTTCACTAAGTTCTCTTTCTTTTCTTGGTTGGAATATGTTCTACATGTCTCTTAACAACACGAACGGTTGGATTGATCCAAATACCCTCATTATGATCATTTCTAATATATGAATCATTTGATATAATATTCTCATCTTGATCATTTCTGATAAACGATTCAATCTCAACATCAATATCACCTTGATCTCCAGCGTTTTCATCAATTACTTTGTTGGAAAAAAGAACTATAGACCATTTCGTACTTTTCGGATCATTGACATAGAACACTTGTCTAGCTTGAGAGGCTAGAATAAAAGACTCATCTTTGTATCCCACCCTATTAAGATCCACTTGCAAAAATCCTGACTTATCCATTCGAATGCCGTTATTATTTTCAACCCACTTGCAACCAAATATAGGAATCTGTAACTTCTCATAATCAAACACCCAAATGCGCTCGATAACACCAAAACACCCAAATGTCAACTGAACTGCGTCGACCCGTTTCCCATAACAACAACCCAAGCAAGGACATATCATTCTACTGGGGTCTTCGGCGTGCGCAACGGCAAACTTAACGAATTCTGATACCCCATTCTCGTACTCTCTCGACAATCGATTGGAAGACATCCATGTATTATCCATTACTAATTAGAATAAACAAAAAACAATTTCAGAAGAGAAACCAAAAATGGGATGAGACAAAACAATTTCGCTTTATTGAGTTAGTCTCTGTGCAGGGCATTCATGTCTCCAACAACAACCCAAAACCAAAACAATTTTGGTTTATTGAGTTAGTTTGTCAACATTTTCAGATATCTCTGACTTCAATAGCATGAGAATGTATGAACCATGCATTAAGCATTAGTGGTATGCACTAATTTGTAGCATAGTTATATATCATCATATAGTTTTTAAAAAAGATAAACATTGACTAGAAAATATATATGTAGAATTGTATAATGGTCTAACTGAAAGCTAACAGAAGAATAGTCGACTCTAATTTACTCTATCAAATAACATCCATATACCTAAACTTCTTAAGTTACTAGCTACGCTATGTATGCTAGAATAAATACACTCATAAGCTGCATAGTGTACCTTTGATTGGTAGAAGGTGTTTTAGATATTGCTGCCTCCTTTTTCTACATCGAGAAACAAATGGAACAGTTGGTGAAATTTAACCCATAATGCCTAGTTTCCATTGCTAGCATTGCAACACAATAATTATTGTTGAGAATACTCAATAAATGTATGAACCAAGAAAAATGAAACCAAAAATGAACAATAGCGAACGTCAGAAGAGAAACCAAGTAATATGAAGATTAGAAAAATACCTATGGTGTCAAAATCGAACAGCTAACAACAAATTAATAGAAGGAGGAAACGTCATAGATCTAACAGAGGTGGAAGGAGAACGCCTTAGAAGTAGCGAAAATCGTAGCAGTGAGAACCCTAACGTGAAAAAGAACGAAAATAACAGAGAGTGAAACAACAAAACGCGCAGTATGTTATAATTTTAATGTTTACTAAAGGGGACCTTAGGGGGAGCTTGTGGAAAAAAAGCGCCCTCTAAAGGGGGCCTAAGAGGGCGCTTATGAAAGCGCTCTCTAAGGCTTTCCAAAAGCGCTTTATAAACTGGAAATGCACATGGACTTATAGAGCGCTTTTTTAAAAGCGCCCTCTAAGGGTAACCTTAGAGGGTGCTTTCTAAAAAGTGCCCTGTATTGTTGTTCATCTATCTCCTCCTTATTTTTCCGCTTCACCTTAGAGGGCGCTTTATTACAAAAGCGCCCTCTAAAGTGCGCTGTCTATTCCAGTTGTTCGCTCCTTATTTTTTCGCTTCACTTTAGAGTGCGCTTTTGTAATAAAGCGCCCTCTAAGGTGCGCTGTCTATTCCAGTTTTTGGCGTAGTGAATAATTAAAGGCACATTTATTTTCAGTTTAAAAAAAATAGATTTTTCTTTTAATTTTCAAAAATAATATATATAAATGTTCTTTTAAAATATTAAAACTTTTTTTAATTAATTTTTATAAATTAAATAATTAATTTTAACATACAATAATATAAATATCTATTATTTTACATTTAAGCATAGTCAAAATTACATGATTTTTAAAAAATATATATCTCAAAAATGTTTATATGAAATTCTATTCAAAATAGCTTAAAATTTAAGTGATTTTTTTGAAATTTTAATATCCAAAACGAAATATAATAAAATATGAAATATCTAAAATAATACTTTATGAAAAATTATTCAATTGGGGTGGGTTTGCTAGTTCAACTAATATGTGCTAGTTAAGTTAAATTCGTGTAACCTTTTGTTGTAGGGCTCACTCCTAATGACAAGATCTCACTCTATTAAGTGTGACATAATTATGAAATCTCATTATGTTGTAATTTTGGATTCTTTCTTGTTGTTTTTGGTATATTTTATGTTAGATTGATTTGTTTTAATCAATATATATATATATATATATATATATATATATATATATATATATATATATATATATATATATATATATATATATATTAATGATTAAAACAAGTCAATATAGTACAAGATATACCTAAAATGACGAGAAAGAATCGAAAATTATAATTTAAAACTATGAAGAAAAAAAATGGTCTACAAAACCGTTGATAAACAATATAAAGGATTTAATCTCTATAACTGTTAATTTATTTTTTTAAAGACAAATATGATATATATATATATATATATATATATATATATATATATATATATATATATATATGAGACACAATAACCAAAGTACAAAAGAACCTTGGGAAAAGGTACAAGGAGTATCAATTATGAGATCAAAACCAACAAAAAGACATAGAAAAAAATACCAGCTATAACAATCCCAACCATTAAAAAGGAGGTTCAAAATTCCAACTGCAAAACAGAAATACACAGACGAAATCAGCATTAGTTAAAGCTAGAGCTCTCCAATTCAAAGACATATGAGCACCGAAACCACAAAAGACGCAACAAGAATGCATTCAATAGAGGTCGAAATACCTCACATTTATATTGGCTTAGAAACATAATAGGATTCTTAAGACAGACCGAGAATGAACATGAGTTTTCCACAGACCTACTAAGATACCATTTACATTCCAAAAAGATGTTCATGTCTTTCACGTCTTTTGATGTCACCGAAGATCCTAAAAAACTATATGGTTTTGAGTTTTCAAATTGAATAAACCACAACATGCCAAATCATCCTCAACCCCCTCTAGTCCTAGAACTTCCATTCGAAGGGATAAACATTTGGAAAATGGGTCAAGGCATCTCTAGGTAAAACAATACACCACCTAACTAGCTAAAAATCCTATACCCAACTGATGATGCAACTTCATAAGTTACAAAGAGATGTGTGGTTGACTCAATGTGTAACGAGCAGAAGGGACATGAAATAGTTCTACAGGTTAAATGGACTCCCCTCTTAAGTAAGCTATCTCTGGTTGGGATACAACCCTGAAGAATTTGTCAAGAGAAAACTATAACTTTAGAAGGGGACCAGCTACACAAATAGCATAAAAGACTAACTCTACGAGAGATACTGTCCAGGGGAACGCTCGGGCCAACAAACAGGAGTGGGCAAAAGACACTGAATAAACCCCGTCACTCGACTCATGCACCTCCACTTATCACTTTCCACATAAGGGGTGAAGTCTCTGATCACATACTAGAACCCGGTAAAAAGAGCCAACTCATAATCAAAGAGGAAAGGTATCCTTCATTTGAGGTCCCAGTTCCAACTCTCCCCCACCCATCTACTAACCATCTCAACAGATTTATTGGTCTGGTCAGAAATTGAAAAAAGCCTAGTGAATCTAAGACGAAACGGAGAGCCCCTAACCCAAATATCCTCCCAAAAGGAGGTAAGGAAACCATAACCATATTTCAAGGAAAGTTCATCCCTAAACTAGTTAGTAAAATTAGCAACTCTAGCTCCTAGAAGAGAAACCCCTCGCCACCAAGGAGAGGTCGATCAAAGACAATTGGTTCTCCCGCCCAGGATAGAAGTCGTAGGGGCTACTCCAAATCTGGAAGTGAGAATATCATACCAAATACCAGAAGCTCCCGAATGAAACGTTATCTCCACTCACTCAAGAGGGTCAAGTTGACCAACTAAAAGTTGCAAACACCTAGGCCCCCTAACTTCTTAGGCTTACAGACATCCATGGACAATAACCTTGATGGTTTAGATATTATCAATAGTAGCATTAACTAGAATAATTATTTCGTGTGCATACTAAAGATAGAATACCACCAAGTATGAGGACCTTACTCTAATAATTGATAAAAGATGCAGCTCTACAACCTATTAAATTAGACCACCCAGGCCTTCAACTACAAGAAGAAAAATGAGGGGATCTAGGGGGTCACCTTACTTCATCCCCCTTTTAATACTAATCTCATGGGTCGGGCAACCATTAACCAAGACCGCAAGATTACCAGAAAACACACAGACTCTAATTCAACTCATCTACTTATCATTAAAACCAAATATGGAGAGCATGTAGTCAAGAAAAGACTAGATAATAAAGTCATATGCTTTCTCAAAATCAACTTTAAAGATGAGACAAGATTTCTTACTTTGCTTGATAAGATCCACCGGCTCATTCGTAACAAACACACATCCACTAAGTTTACCTTTGAGAAAGGAAGACTGGTTAGAGGAGATAATCGTATCCATAACACTAGAGAGCTTAGAAACCAAGACCTTGGAGAGGATCGTATAAAGAGACCCGACCAAAGAAATTGGTCTCAAGTTCCCTAACTGAGAAGGGGAATCAACCTTTGGAATCAAATTAAACAAAAAGGAGGAAAAACTACAGGAGGAAAGTATGAAACTGATGAAACTAAGCAAACATCACTCCTAGATCACCTCTATCGAGGGGCCAAAACCTCTTGAAATAGGAGAAGTTAAATTTGTCAGGGCCAGAACTCTTATTGTCATCACAAAAAACAACTGCTCAATCAATCTCATATGTTAGGAAAGTCGCAATAAGGTTAGCATTATCCTATTCAGAGATAAAACGGAAGGAAACTCCATCTAGTTAATCGAGGACGGTCTTCATAGGATTCTCTAAAGGAATTAAAAAAATCATGAAAGAAACATTTTTCGACTTTAACCACCAAAACAACTAAAACATTACCCTTTCGGATAACATCTTCAATTGCTTTGCTTTATTCTGGGAAATACGCCTATTTTGCTATTTCCAGATAACTCAAACCACCGCGAACCAAATAATGTTAAAAGTCAACCAAACATCTTTTGAAAAATCACCCATAATGTAATTGAAAAATAATTAAAAGTGTTCAACATATTGACAAAAAATACAAAGAGATGTCAAAATCCAACAATGAAACACTTGAAAATCGGCCTGAGCCCATCAGATTGTTTTAAAGCAAATTGATGGTTTATTTATTTATCAAAAAAAAGATATGTTCTCTTTTTGTATATTAGTAACTAAAGTGTTTCTTTATATATATAATGTAGTACCACTATATCTGGATGGACGTTCATGATCTCAGTAGGATTTGACGCAGCTGCAAGGTTTGATTCTCTTTCTTTTACATTTCTTGAATTCTATTGATCATTCTTGAGGTTGAAACTTCCATCTTGTTGTTTTGATAGTGATGCAGTGTGAGAGTGAGCAATGAATTAGGAGCAGGAAATCCAAAATCAGCCTCATTTTCTGTTTTGGTGGTGACCGTGATTTCTTTTATAATATCAATTATAATAACACTTTTGGTGATTGCATTAAGAGATGTCATTAGCTATATCTTTACCGATGGAGAAGAGGTTTCTACTGCTGTTTCAGATCTTTGTCCGCTCCTTGCCCTTTCCATTGTTCTCAATGGCGTTCAACCTGTCTTATCAGGGGTGGCTGTTGGATGTGGATGGCAACGTTTTGTTGCATATGTAAATGTTGGTTGTTATTATGAAATTGGTATACCTTTAGGTTCGATTCTTGGTTTTTATTTCAAATTTGGTGCCAAGGTAGGGATTTTAAATCATGGCCTATTTGTTTAAGGAAATAGTATGGTTAGAATACACAGATAAAGTAAAAATAACTCTAATCTAAAGGAATGACATCGACAACATATTCTACATCTGGAAAATTGTTGCCTAAACGTTTAGGCTACACTTCTAGTGGTTTTAGATGCGTTTTTATAATGTTTCCTAAAGTAAAAAAATGTTGTAGTGTTGCTTTTAGTTCTTATTATTTATTATTGAAGTTGGTTTTTGTGTATAGGGAATATGGTTGGGAATGTTAGCTGGGACAATTTTGCAAACAATTATTTTAGTGTGGTCCACATTTCGAACCGATTGGACTAAAGAGGTTTTAATTACTTAAACACCTTCTAGTAGTGAGTTTCTTAATACGTTTGTTAACATTAGGTGAAATACATGAGTCAAACTATGTTTTATTTGCAGGTTGAAGAATCAAGAAAGAGGTTGAACAAGTGGGAGGACAAGACTGATGATATGCACCTTAAGAACAGAGAGGCCCTTTGTTTTGAAATGTGATTAAGATGTCATAACTTCAATTAAACCAGTGTTGTGATATAAATTAAATGAGTTTCTATTTTTTTCTTGAAAAATAAAAACTATAAAAATATGTTAATGTCATGTAAAATTCAGTATATGATTATTTGTGTTCAGATGATTGTGAGGAAGTGATGCAGATTCGTTGGCAATGTATATAATCATAATACATTATGCTAGGGATGATATGATATGTTTATGGTTGCTTTCTATTGTAATTTTTTGAATAAAATTATTACGATTTCACCATTTTTAGTGTATGATTTATTTTCTAAATAATATATATATATATATATATATATATATATATATATATATATATATATATATATATATATATATATATATATATATATATATATATATATATATATATATATATATATATATATATATATATATATCACCTAGTGAATATTAAAAATATATTTTGAAATTAATATTTATAGTACTTTGTAGTTAATAGTACACACTAATGTAACCTGTTGATTTTGGTTATCACTATAACAAGGATAAATGTGTGAAGCTTTAAATTTTGAATAGATTTTCAATAAAGTCTTCTTTCAATGAATTTCTTAAAAGACTTAAATAAAACATGATGGGAATAGAATACATGAGAAATTGAATACCATTCTTATAGTTGAAGGAACAAGTGAGAAAATGAATATCATTTTCATTTGTTTCACAATGCGCACATTAAACAACTTTGACGCTTTGATAAGTTCAACTTCATACGAGAAACCACAATTTATTTTTAAAATCAACTCAATGAAAGAAGTGTAAAATAGAGGTCGATCTAGCTTTGTTTTACATATGATTATCTAACTGATAATGAACTTCTCACAAATATAAATTCAAAATGATTAAGTAACAACCACATCAAAAATAAATTGTTGTCAACTCTGACTTAAATTTAAGCTTTACGGTATAGAATCTTCACACTAATCTAATTCAACATTCAAATTTCATATTTTATCTAATTAATGTGAAAGTTCACAACATCCAGAAGATTTTTGAAAATTGATTTGTTAGTGTAATCCCTATAGCCAATATTTTTATATTGAACTTGATACTTGAATTGAATTATCTATTAATTTATAATAAGATATTTCTTTATTATATTTGTTTTTCTAAAATAATAAAGTCACTAGACTAGTTAGTTCATTTAATGAAACATTAAGTGTGACTTAATCATGAGATGTCATTAAACGTAAGGGCATTATTCTCAAAGTATCTGTAGATGAGTTTTATTATGAAGTGGGGTAACATTAAAGCAGGAGAATATAATATGGATAGACTGATAATCACATATCACAGAATATTGATAAAGAGTTCTCAAGTCTTCATGTTTGTGTAAATATTAAGAGTAATACATATACTGTACAAACTCGTTATGAGAATACTACATTGAATGGTATGCAAGAGTCATAAGTTACTTCCAAGGTGATAGTGATGTATATCACCATTCAACTTGAAACCACTATTGACCATAAATGTGAAGTCAAGTACTTTATTTCTAATAAAACGTTGTCTGTAATAAGATGACCATAAAGATGGTGGATGGGTACTCCATAAATCATATTAAGGGACATGAGTGACCTAGATGGAATTTGTCCATTATGCGTAACAAGATAAATGTCTAAGAGTCCAATATTGAACTAGACGAGGGTGACACGGTCAATGCCATGTGTTTAGTATAGACATGAGGGAAAAATAGTAATTATAAACATAAAGATTATCATATAAAGGTTTTGTTAATAGATCACATGACATTTTAGTGACTTGTTAATATATACCACTCACTATTTATTATATTAAATGTGTGATTTGATATAATTGAAAATATTAGGAGAACCTACAGGGTCACACACATATGGACGTATTGAAAGGAAAAATAAATAAGTGAATTTTATTCGAATATGCGCTCTCGCAATGATCTAGTGTTAGTTAGAGAAAAGTAGTACACCATAAGGTAAGGTGTACTTAAGTATATTTCGGGCAACTCTCCATTATCTTTCTTTGACTGAGTGGAATGTATTTCCAGGATGCTTGTTTTTCCAATTATGAAGCATGGCTAAATTATCCTACTCACATTTGACCTAAATTATGTAGGCGGAAGTTTTTGTGGAATACAAATAACCTTTATTTTCCCCCCAGATTTAGAGAGCATCTAAAATAACTAGTGAATTACAACTCTATTATACTGCAATCGGTGCGTTGGTCTTTGCAGCCTTAATGCTTTTTGCTGGTTGATTTCATTATCACAAAACTGCTCAAAAATTGGCTTGGTTTCAAGATATAGAATCCATGTTGAATCACAATTTAGCATGTCTAATAGGACTTAGGTCTCTTTCTTAGACGAGACATCAAGTATATGTATCTTTACCAATTAACCAATTTCTAAATCTTGGAGTGCATCCCAAAGAGATCCCGCTTACTTGTGAATTTATCTTGTACTGGTATCTTTTAACCCAAATTTATCCATGTTTTTTTTGAGGTAGCAACCCCATTTTTATCTTGAATTGGTCAAAATATACGGATTTTCTTACTTTTCGTGGAGGATTAGACCCAATAACTGGTGGTATATGGTTGACTGATATTGCACTTCATCATTTAGCTATTCTAATTCTTTTTCTCACCGCGGGTCATATGTATAGAACTAACTAGGGTATTGGTTATGGTATAAAAGATATTATATGAGTCCATAAAGTTTCATTTAGAGGCAAGGGACTTAAATGTCTATATGAGATCCTAACAACATCATGACATGCTCAATTATCTATTAACCTAGCTATTTAGGCTCTTTGACCATTATTGTAGCTCACCAAATGTATGCTATGCCCACTACGCCAAAAACTGGAATAGACAGCGCACCTTAGAGGGCGCTTTCTTAAAGAAGCGCACTCTAAAGTGAAGAGAAAAATAAGGAGGAATAGACAGCGCACTTTAGAGGGCGCTTTTGAAACAAAGCGCCCTCTAAAGTGAAGCAAAAAAATAATGAGGAAATGGAGGGACACCAATAGAGGGCGCGTTTATGAAAGCGCCCTCTAAGGGTACCCTTAGAGGGCGCTTTTAAAAAAGCGCTCTCTAAGTCCATGTACAACAGCGCACTTTAGAGAGCGCTTGTGTAACAAAGCGCCCTCTAAAGTGAAGCGAAAAAATAATGAGGAAATGGAGGGACAACAATAGAGGGCGCGTTTATGAAAGCGCCCTCTAAGGATACCCTTAGAGGACGCTTTTAAAAAAGCGCTCTCTAAGTCCATGTACAACAGCGCACTTTAGAGAGCGCTTGTGTAACAAAGCGCCCTCTAAAGTGAAGCGAAAAAATAATGAGGAAATGGAGGGACAACAATAGAGGGCGCGTTTATGCAAGCGCCCTCTAAGGATACCCTTAGAGGGCGCTTCTAAGGAAGCGCTCTCTAAGTCCATGTACAACAACGCACTTTAGAGGGCGCTTTATTACAAAAGCGCTGTCTAAAGTGAAGCGAAAAAATAAGGAGCAATAGACAGCGCACCTTAGAGGGCGCTTTTTTTCCACAAGCGCCCTCTAAGGTCCCGTTTAGTAAACATTAAAATTATAACATACTGCGCGTTTTGTTATTTCACTCTCTGTTATTTTCGTTCTTTTTCACGTTAGGGTTCTAAGGCGTTCTCCTTCCACCTCTGTTAGATCTACGACGTTTCCTCCTTCTGGCACCAAAGGTACGTTTGTTTCGTTTTAGCTTTGCCCTATTTCTTGCTTTGTTTTAGCTTTTCCCTTGTCTATGCTACGTTTGTTTGAACCTGTAAAGTTTCAATATTCATAGTCATTTTAAATTTGATAGCGCATGCGTTAAATTTCAAGCCCTACGTTTGTTTGGGTTTATTAGGCAATTTCAAGCCCTATGAATATCTGATTTTGTGTCAACACCAATATCATTAGAAACCTAGGTCCGAATGTGTTTGAACTCTTCTGAAATTGTTTTTTGTTTATTCTAATTAGTAATGGATAATACATGGATGTCTTCCAATCGATTGTCGAGAGAGTACGAGAATGGGGTATTAGAATTCGTTAAGTTTGCCGTTGCGAACGCCGAAGACCCCAGTAGAATGATATGTCCTTGCTTGGGTTGTTGTTATGGGAAACGGGTTGACGCAGTTCAGTTGACATCGCATCTAATGAGGCATGGAATTGATCGAAGTTATACATGTTGGAATTTGCATGGTGAGAAAAGTAACGAAAATGTTGAACCGGGGGATAGTACGACCTATGCCTCAAACTATAGTGGCGCAGATACATACGATTGTGATCGAGTTGAAGAGATTGCAGAAGCACTTGAAGGAGATCTTAAGGATTGTCCCGAAATGTTTGAGAGGTTGGTAAGTGATGCAGAGAAACCTTTGTATGATGGTTGCACTAAATTCACAAGATTGTCTGCGGTATTAAAGTTGTACAACTTAAAGGCGGGCAATGGGTGGTCGGATAAAAGTTTCACAAAGTTATTAGCCCTTTTGAAAGATATGCTTCCTGAGGATAATGTTCTTCCCAATCGAACATATGAGACCAAAAAGATGTTGTGCTCTATTGGCATGAGCTATGATAAGATACATGCATGTCCAAACGATTGCGTTTTGTTTCGAAATGAGTATGCATCGTTAAATGAGTGTCCTAAATGCGGTGTCTCGCGATATAAGAACAAGTTGTCTCCAGCAAAGGTCTTGTGGTATTTTCCTGTTATTCCGAGATTTAGACGCATGTTTCGTAGTGAAACCGATTCAAGACACTTGACCTGGCATGCAGATGAAAGAATTATAGATGGAAAGTATCGACATCCGGCAGATTCACCACAGTGGTTGAAAATTGATAATGATTATCCTGAATTTGGAGAAGAATCAAGAAACCTTCGCTTGGCATTATCTACTGATGGAATGAACCCACACGGTATCCAGAGTATCTCACACAGTACATGGCCTGTGATTATTATGATTTATAACCTACCTCCATGGCTATGTATGAAGCGTAAGTACATGATGTTGTCTATGTTGATTTCTGGACCTAAACAACCAGGGAATGACATAGACGTGTACTTGAAGCCCTTAATCGAAGATTTAAAGATTTTGTGGGAGACCGGTGTGGAGGTTTATGATGGATATAGGAAAGAAAGTTTCAACTTGAGGGCGATGTTGTTTGGCACAATTAATGATTTTCTTGCATACGGAAATCTATCAGGGTATAGCATAAAAGGTCAATGTGCGTGTCCTATTTGTGAAGATAAAACAGATTGGAAGCGCTTGGAGTTTGGTCAGAAGAATGTCTTTCTCGGTCATCGGAGATTCTTAAATTCAAATCATCACTACCGTGGATGGAGAAAGGGGTTCAATGGAGAGACAGAACAAGGCAGAGCTCCACCTATATTGACGGGTGATCAAATTTTTGAAAAGGTGAAAGATTTGGATACTCAGTTTGGCAAGCCTTTTGCCCACACACTTGTCAAAAGTGGGTGGAAGAAGAGGTCAGTTTTTTTTGAATTGCCGTATTGGAAGTCCTTGTATGTGAGACATTTTCTTGATGTTATGCATATTGAAAAAAATGTATTTGAAAGTGTTATTGGCACGTTACTCAATATACAAGGAAAGTCTAAGGATGGCCTTAAGGCAAGAAAGGACTTGATAGCGATGGGAATAAGAACTGAATTAGGACCCTTGAAGAAAGGAAAACGAACATATCTACCGCCTGCTGCTTATACTCTATCTAGAAAGGAGAAAAAAACATTGTGTAAGTTTCTAAGTGAAGTTAAAGTTCCAGAAGGGTACTCTTCAGATATTAGAAGACTTGTGTCTATGAAAGACCTCAAGTTAAAGAGTTTAAAGACCCATGATTGCCATGTTATAATGGAACATTTTCTCCCAATAGGTATACGTTCTATTCTTCCAGAAAAAGTAAGAAGCTCTATAACTAAGTTGTGTTCTTTCTTCAAGTCAATTTGCAGTAAGGTGATCAATCCTGCGATCTTACCAATGTTGCAAAAAGAAATCGTTATTACTTTGTGTGAGCTTGAAATGTTTTTTCCTCCATCATTTTTTGACATAATGGTACATCTAGTTGTTCATCTTGTGAAAGAGACACAATTGTGTGGACCAGCTTATATGAGATGGATGTACCCTGTTGAACGTTATATGAAAATATTAAAAGGGTACGTGAAGAACCGAAGTCGACCAGAAGGTTGTATGGTTGAAAGATACATTGTTGAAGAAGCGATTGAGTTTTGTACTGAATATTTGTCTAATGTTCAGTCAATCGGACTCCCCAAGTCTCAGCTTGTCGAAAAGAAAGAAGGAAAAAATCTAATTGGAAATAAAATCGTGGCAGTATCAAGGGTCGAACGGGATCAAGTGCATTTGTATGTTCTGCACAATGAGAATGAGGTTGAGCCGTATGTTGAAATTCACAAGGATGTTCTCCGAGGTTTAAATCCCAATAGAAATGAAAATTGGATAGTACGAGAGCACAATCGATGTTTTATACCTTGGTTTAAGGATCATATTTATTCAAAGTATTATTCAGATCCCGCTTCAATAACAGAAAGGTTGAGATGCTTAGCATATGGTCCAAGTTTCCATGTTTTTTCTTATAGCGCATACGCGATTAATGGATACACATTTTATACCAAAGAACAAGATGATAAAAGTACTATGCAGAATAGTGGTGTCACCGTGGTAGCTGAAGCAATGCACATATCAAGTGTGAAGGACTTAAACCCCAAATTTGCAAATCTGTCGTATTTTGGTGTTATCGAGCGCATTTGGGTGTTTGATTATGAGAAGTTTCAGATTCCTATATTTGGTTGCAAGTGGGTTGAAAATAATAACGGCATTCGAATGGATAAGTCAGGATTTTTGCAAGTGGATCTTAATAGGGTGGGATACAAAGATGAGTCTTTTATTCTAGCCTCTCAAGCTAGACAAGTGTTCTATGTCAATGATCCGAAAAGTACGAAATGATCTATAGTTCTTTTTTCCAACAAAGTAATTGATGAAAACACTGGAGATCAAGGTGATGATATTGATGTTGAGATTGAATCGTTTACCAGAAATGATCAAGATGAGAATAATATATCAAATGTTTCATATATTAGAAATGATCATAATGAGGGTATTTGGATCAATCCAACCGTCCGTGTTGTTAAGAGACATGTAGAACATATTCCAACCAAGAAAAGAAAGAGAACTTAGTGAAAAAGGTACAGGTCAAATGATTTTAATTGTTTTCTTTATTACAGGTAAAATGACTTTTATGATTTTAATTGTTTTTACATTTGTCATCTGATTTTAATTGTTTTCTTTTTTACAGGTAAAATGGCTATTATGAAGTCAATCATTTGTGCAAGGGGCAAGGGATGCTCGAAAGTATCAATTGATATTTGTTTAGATGATGATGCTGGATATTTGAAAGTATCCCTCTACGACATTGGTTTCCTTGTTCGACAACATATTCCGATTACATGTGATAATTGGAGAAGTCCGGACTTGAAGGTTGGCAAAGAAAAAATATGGTCGGAGATACAGGCTTGTGTCTCAATAGAGGATGGGTATCTACTTAAAGTTACTTTTGTAGTGGTCCAAAAGAGACATCACACCCGTCTCTTTCCTGTCAACCCCAAAGAGACCGATAGAAGTGGAAAAATTATGCCAGGTTTTTTCAATATATTTCTCAATGCAGCTGGTATATATTATCATTTGAATTTATCACTTTTTGCTGATTTTGTTGTTCTAAATTGTCAAAGGAACCGTGGTAGACACCGGCATTTGTCACCCTAGGGAATTTGATTTTTACCTTAACAGCCATGCAGGAATTCAGGTAATATTAGCTATGTCATTTAACTTTATGCCATTGTTTACTATTTGTTGCTCAATCGCCTTTTGACAGTTCTGTGTTATTTGCATTTGGACGTGTTCTTTTTGTAGGGGACTACTTATGCTGCCATCTGTTGTTTTGGTTGAGCCTTATTTTGTATGGATGTGCGATAGAACTACTAGACAGCTTTTGGATATACATAACATGTTTGCCACCATGGGTGGATGGGCGTTTTTGTTTAGTATTGGTTAGAACTACTAGACAACTTTTGGATACAGTGGTCACTGGGTGTTGGTTGCTATGTTTTATTCTCTTAATTGTAGTACTTTGAGAATATGTTGTTGTATATTGTTGATCAAAGAATCATATATTAATGTTGTATATATGGAGGATTAATGTTGTATATAAATGGATTCATGTTGTATATATCAATGGATTAATGGTGTATAACATTGGATTAAAGGATGAAATCAATATGAATTTTACACTTTTGCAGCATGCGAACAGGTTACCAAATAAATATATATCCACTGTTTTTCAAACAAATTTTTTTAAAATAACTAACACATTAGAGAGCGCTTTGTCCAGAAAGCGCCCTCTAAACACTTTACAATGACAACTTTAGAGGGCGCTTTTTCCTGAAAGCGCCCTCTAAACACTTTACATTGATAACTTTAGAGGGCGCTTTTTCCTGAAAGCGTCCTCTAAACACTTTACAATGACAACTTTAGAGGGCGCTTTTTCCTGAAAGCGCCCTCTAAACACTTTACACTGACAACTTTAGAGGGTGCTTTTACCAGAAAGCGCCCTCTAAGGTGTCCCTCTATGGACCACTCCAGAGGGCGCTTTTTTCTTAAAGCGCACTATAATGTGGCCACTTTAGACAGCGCTTTCTCCAGGAGAACAAAGCGCTGTCTTTACCTATGCCAGCGCCAGATCAGAGAGCGCTTAAAAGCGCTGTTATAGGCCAAAATAAGCGCCCTCTTTTCCCTTATTTGGCGTAGTGGCCTCTTTATCCATACCTAGCTACTAATTATGGTACACAACTATCATTATACACACATCACATGTGCGTTGAGGGCTTTCTCATAGTTGGAGGTACTGCACATGCATCTATTTTTATGGTAAGATACTATGATCCAACTACTCAATATAACAATATATTAGATCGTGTTCTTAGACATCATGATGCAATCATATCACATATCAACTGGGTCTGTATATTTTTAGACTTTCAAAATTTTAGGTTGTATATTCATAATGATACCATGAGTGCTTTAGGGTGTCCTCAAGATATGTTTTTAGATACCGTTATACAATTACAACTTCTCTTTCCACAATGGATACAAAATACCCATGCTTTAGCACCTGGCACAACAGCCACTAGTGTAACAACAAGAACCAGTTTGACTTGAGGTGGTGGTGATTTAGTGGAAGTGGCTGGAAAAGTAGATATATTACCTATTCCATTAGGAACTGCATATTTTTTGGTACATCATATTCATACATTCATAATTAATGGTATTGATACTCCTACAAGGCGTTCTTTTTTCCCGTAGCTCGCGATTGATACTAGATAAAGAAAATCTTGGTTTTAAATTCCCTTGTGATGGCCATGTAAAGGGGGGGGGGGTATGCCAAGTATCTGCTTGGGATCATGTATTCCTTGGATTATTTTGGATGTACAAAGCAAATTCTTTAGTAATATTCCATTTCAGTTGGAAAATGCAGTCAGATGTTTAGGGAAGTATAAATGATGAAGGAGTAGTACCTCATATCATAAAAGGAAATTTTACACAAAGTTCGATTAATATTAATGGGTGGCTTTGTGATTTCTTATGGGAGCAAGCATCCCAAGTAATTTACTCTTATGGTTCCTCATTATCTACATATGGTCTTTTTTCTTAGGCGCCCATTTTGAATGGACTTTTAGTTTAATGTTTCAATTCATATGGCATGGTTATTGTAAATAACTTATTGAATACATTTTTTGGGCTCATAATAAGTTAAAAGTTGCTCTAGCTACTCAGCCTAGAGCCTTGATAATTGTACAATGACGTGTTGTAGGAGTAACACATTACTTTATGGGTGGAATTGTCACAACATGGGCATTCTTCTTAGCAAGAATTATTGCAGTAAGATAATTGCTAGGAGGATTTGAAAAGAATGATGGAATTAAGATTTGTAGGGTTTAGTTAAGGATTAACTCAGGACCTCACTACTCGTCGAATTTGGTTTGGTATTTCTATCGCACATGACTTCGAGAGTCGTGATGATATTATTGAGGAGCGTTTTTATCAGAATATTTTTGCTTCTCATTTTAGATAATTAGCAATAATTTTTCTGTGGACTTCCTGGAATCTCTTCCATGTAGGTCGGCAAGGAAATTTTGAGGCATGGGTACAAGTTCCTTTACATGTAAGACCTATTGCTCATGCAATTTGGGATCCCCATTTTGGTGAACCGACTGTAAAAGCTTTTACTCATGGGGGTGCTTTTGGCCCATTGAATATTTCATATTCCAGTGTTTATCAGTGGTGGTATACAATTGATTTACATACTAATGAGGATATTTATATTGGAGCTATTTTTCTATTATTTATTTCATTCATATCCTTATTAGCGGGATCGTTACACCTACAACTGAAATGGAAACCGAGCGTTTCATGGTTTAAAAATGTTGAATCTTGTACCCCCGACTTTTTATTAGTCTTTTATTTAATTATTTATGGGATTTAATTTATTAAATAATTTAAATAATTATATATGTGATTTATGACGTGTTTGGCCGGTGTCGGCATTTATGGTGATTTATGCTGACTTAATTAGTTTTGGTAGAATTTAATTAACTAAATTAATAGAAATTGAGAGAATAGTAAAGGTTAGGGTAAAAAGTGAAATAATAGAGATTAGGTGGTTACTTGAGAGAGGCTTATGTTTAGTTGGACCAATATTATTATTTGAAGTTATTATATAATTAGAAAAATAGAGAAATAAGGGTTATTGGGAGTTTTGATAGTACGTGAAAAGAGAAAGTTGGAGAGCATTGAAAGAGAGCTGGTACTTAGGAAAGGAGAATCATAGAAGAGCTTGCTTGTGTTCTTGCTGGAATTACAGGTAGGGGGATTACTCATCTAATGGTGTCTGAATTATGAAAGGGTAGGTTCTGTTGTTTGATTATTTACTTAATTGTATGATGAGTTCAATGAGTATGATTCTACTTTTATGCCATGAATTAATATGAAAAAATTTCTTGATGTTGTATGATTTATTGTTCATGTTGAACTACTCATGAGTGAGGCGTTTATGTTGAAATTGAGGAGTTTTAGTGTGTTATCATAAATCTTATTTTTTGGGATTAATTGATGAGATAAATGATTAATATGTGCAAATGATGTTTGAAATAATGTATGTGTGATATGGAATGAAATTCTAATCCTAGGACTTTTACAGAAATTGAAATCGGAGCATCAGAGATCCTAAAATTGTGAAAATTATATTGCTGAGTTTGTAGGTTTGTGTGTCCTCGCTTAGCGAGGGAGGGCATCGCTTAGCAAGGGAGGGCCTCGCCTAGTGAGATACTCTTTCGACAAAATTTTCTTCTGGTTTTATTTTTGCCATAGCTTTAGTTCCGTAAATCTAAATGAGGTACGGTTTGAAAAGTTGAAAAGTTAAAGCGTAGATCTACCTCATGGAAGTGCCTTGTGAGATAATTGATGTGTGTATGTATATTCAAGGTGTAAATGTATGTTGTAAAATGTATGGATAATTCTGCGAATAATTGTACATATGCTTAATGATAAATCAATGTAGAAAGGATTTAACATGACAGAGTCTTGTATGTGAATACTTAAATGGTATGGTGTTAATCTTTGGTGATATTATATGGTGTGAATAATATTCTTATTGTGTATGAATTGCATGATTATTTGGTGATTAATTATGTATTGTTGGTTTGTATAATTGTGGTTATTACATGGTGATAATTTTGGCGATATTACATGTTGTTTAAAATCATGCATCATGATGTACGGACTTAGTCCAATTATGGTGTACTTTAT
Source organism: Lathyrus oleraceus (assembly GCF_024323335.1). Lineage (NCBI taxonomy): Eukaryota > Viridiplantae > Streptophyta > Magnoliopsida > Fabales > Fabaceae > Lathyrus > Lathyrus oleraceus. Next base: position 429,142,835 of record NC_066585.1, on the reverse strand, counting down.
TCCGGTGGTATGGATTCAGAAGCAAGTAGTTGGTTCTATATGGGAATCGGTGAAGCGTTACTAAAGGTGGTAGTAGCGAATGGATGTGCTATGGTCCGATGGTGTAGATTCAGAAGCGAGTAGCAGTTTCTATATGGGAATCAGTGAAGTGTTACTTATGGTGATAGTAGCGATTTGGTGTGCTATGGTACTATGGTGGGGATTCGGGAGGGAGATGGACTGCTGTTGTCCATAATGGTACCAGATGCATATAGGGTCGAGTTATGAGTCTGGTTCGGAGTCGGGACTGTGACAAGCATGAGTTGAGTCAATGTTGCATCTCATTACATGATGATGATATGTTTGTGTAATGATGAGTACTCTTGTATGATTTGTTTGAGTTGACTTTGGTGTGGATGAGATGTGAATGCATGATATTCTGGTTCATATTTGATATGTGTATGTCTATATAGTGTGTGAATCTACTCTAATTATTATATGCACCAAATCTTATTTGAATGCATTCTCACCCATTTTTGTGTTGTTGCGTCTGTGTTCCTCTGGAGTACAAACAATCAGGTACCTGAGTAGGAGTTTCATGTTGAGGATGGTGTTGTGCCTCTTTAGTTACTTATCGATCAAGTCTTACAGTTTGAGGAGCCATGATATGTAAAATGAGGGGAATAAAATATTCTTTTTTTCTTTCTATTTTATGTTGCATATCTTTGCTTTTGTTTTCATGATGAACCGCTTTTCAAACTTATTGATGTTAAGGGTTTTAATGCCAAACATTTTACAAATTTCCGCTTCTTATCAAATGATTTAAATTTTAATTATATGGTTCAAATATGGTCGATTGGTTTTGATTAGCATCATACTCGGAGGATATATGTGTTATACATATTTTATTTAATTATTTCTCTAGTCGGGATGTGGCTGTTACATAGTGCTATTAGAGGAGGTCAGTCCATCCGACCAAGTTTTGTCATGATGTTTATTCCCTAGTACGCGACATGTTTGTGAAACACTATACGTTCTTGTTTGTTTTTCTAATTGTTTGTCAGAAGGATCGAGATTGAAATAAGCGGGGGAGAAGCTTCTGATTCTCTGAGGTGTGTCAGGTGTGTAGATGGTTAGTTTAGTGCGCCTCTTGTTGCAAGAGTGCAGGTTGTTGGATGAGATAGTGTTACTTCCTGAGTTAGAAGAGGAAGATTCAAAGTTTATATTTGGTAAGTGTGTGCGAAGATTGAATTTGGAAGTGTGTGTTTTTAATGGAAGCGTGGTCGTTGATATCCCATCCAATGGTTTAGAAACTACTTTGTTGGTGTGTTTGCATTTTCCGTTGAAATTTTTTAGGAGAGAATTTGGGACTGACTTAGTGTGTTTTCCTCTAAGTCAAATTGATGTTATTCTGGGAATGAATTAGTTGGAGTTCAACCATGTGTTTATAAATTGTTTTGATAAATTGGTGAAGTTTCTTGAATTCGAAGAGAATACAAAGTCGAGTTTCATGACCATGAGACAGGAAGAGATGACCTTGAGTGAGAGTGTTAGGTGTTTATGGTTTTCGTGTCCTTGAGTTAGGGAAGTGAGAGAATGATTACGGATCTACCTGTGGTGTGTGAGTTACCTGAAGTTTTCCCGAATGAATCCTTTGTCGTATATTATGATGCTTCCAAGATGGGTCTAGGTAGTGTGCAGATGCAGAATGGTGAGGTCGTGGATTATGCTTCTAGGCAGTTTCAAGTTCATGAGAGGAATTATCCTACACCTGATCTAGAGTTAGCATCTGTGATGCTCGTGTTGAAAATTTGGAGGAATCGTCTATTTGGTTCCAGATTTGAGGTTTTTAGCGATCACAAGAGTTTGAAGTAGTTGTTCGATCAAAAAGAGTTTGGTACTAAGCTAAAGATGAGTTCTTCTTATCATCCGCAGACAAACAGTTAGACGAAGAAGACTATCTGTCACACCCTGATTTTGACTTGGAATCGCCGAGTTAATACATCCATCATAGATTTTGTATCTCTACATAACATAACATGTATTCCATGCCGTATAATGCCTTGAATGTTAGTCGAAATAAATTTTCAAATCTACAGGCAAACCGATTGAATCAATTGTCAAATGTGCGTCAAAACAACGGGCGAAAAATTTCAAAATCAAGCTTCCAGAGATCAGTTTTATTAATCTACATTTCACATAGTTTAACCTGGTGTGCTTGATTTCTTTTTCGGCTAACTTTTCGGTCACATTTTGATTCGTCTGAGTGTTTTAACAGGCGTTTCCCATTGATCATTATGGTGCAATCATTTTAATTTTTATGGACATTTTTTATGCCCGATTTTATTCATTTTTGATCCATTTATTTTCGTTTTTTAGTCAAAATAATTGGGCCGTTTATTTAGAATTATTTTTGTTTTTTGTTTGATTTTTAATTGTGTCATTTATTTTTTACTATTTTTTAAAGTTATATTTTGTTTATTTAATTTATCATAGAAAAATCAATTTTTAGAAATATCTTTGGTTCCACCACTCATTCGGTGCAATGTGGCCACCAAATTTGAATTAGTTGACATTTGAGTGAAGGACTATCCACTCATGGTACATTGCACGAGAGAGATAAATGCACAATTGGAAAAGAAACACACACCATATTACAATGAAAGAAAAAGGTTGAGTTTTTTTATTTCTGTTATTTTTTCGGTGGACACACAAAACTCCCTCACCACACTTTTTTCTCTCTCAATCTCTTTCAGAAACTCTCACAACAACACTCATCCCATCCTTCCTCACTCTCTTCCATCACACAAAAGCCAACTATTTCACCTCCCCCCGTTAACAACCGTGTTTTCCACCATCTCAATATTCTTCTTCTTCATAACTACACAATACAAACCACCTCCATCACTACTTCCTCACCTCCATAACAACAACCACGAAACCTCCACCATAACACAAATTCCACACAAAACCCCAACCTCCTCAACACCACAACCGTAACTTTTTCCAACATTATTTCCAAACAGATATTCATCAAGATTAATCAACCACCACAGTTCATTGCTTGCCGCCCTTCAACACGACCGCGTATACGACACACCTTCAAACAAAACCACCGTGCAACACCTTCCATCAAACTCTCCTCACAACCGTGAACAACCAGACACTTTCCTTGAAAGTTTTTATCGCGGTAAATCTAGATTTATACTTTATTTTAACATGTTTGAGTTGGAGGATGAGAAATCATGTGAATGTTTCTTTTGGGTCTGAAATTTACATTTGCTAAAATATGATAGGAATAAGATGAACATGTTGTGTTCATGGGAAAAATATACTATTGTTGTTTTTATTTTTTTATTTTTAATTTTATCGCGTGTTTTTATATTTTATATTTTTGATTGCATTAGAAGTACAACTAGAGTTTCATGGAGCAGTGGTTGAGACCTTGGTCTCCTAACCACCATGACTATGGTTCAACCCATGTGCGCCCCCTTTCTGCTATTTTTAATGATTTTTGTTCTTTTCTATTTTTGCATGGAATTTTATATTATATATTATTGGGTGCATTTATTTATCAGCTAAAAGACAATGGGGTAATGGTTGAAGCTTCACGCCTCCCACCCCCATGTACCAGTTTCAACACCTTGTTGCCACTTTTCCCACTTTTCTTTCTTCATTTTTTTTCATTTTTTTTCATTTTTGAACCTTTGTTTTTTATGTCTTTTTGCATTTTTTTAACCATCCGAATTGTTGTTTTTAATTTTTTTGACACATATTTCTTATTTTTGATATTATATTTGAAATTTAATTTTTGTTTTTACTTTTTCCATTTATTTTATCCCGATTATGGCCATTGTAAATGCACCATTTGAATGTTTAAAACAATGCAATACTTGTGGAATTTTTGCCTTGTTCCTTTGAATCTTCTCATTGCTAAACATCAGGTTTTAACCCGTGGATTCGATATTTCCCATGTTGTTATTCCACCGATTTTTTTTGATACATTGATAGTATTTCGCCGTGTTTTTACCCTTTGCATACGACATTTCCATTATTGTCAATATGCACAAACCGACTTTGAGCACATTACCTAGGGTTTTTCTTACACTTCTCAATTTAATATTTTCCTTGCACGTCCTTGTGTTATGTCACTTTGATTCTCAACTTCGCATCGTGATTTTAATATGTGCGTATTTCGATTTTACTTCTTCCGATTTAATTATTGAATGTGTTGTACATATAACTTATGTGTCGCTATTCCCTTCACATGGATTACTCTTGAGCCTTATTACAATGAGACCATTTTCTTGTGCACTTACACTCATTTACTTATGGTTTTTGATTGGGATTTATTTAATTGTTTCATTATCTTATAATAATTTTCACCGCTTTATTTCTTTGTTTGCTTGCTTGATTAGCTAGTTCTAACACAAGAATAAAATCAACCTCTTTCTCAAAATAAAAAAATAAAAACTCGATCCAACGCCGAGTATTTTATCAATAACAAATCAATCCATTTCAAACTTAATACATTTATATCCATTCCAAATCTTGCAAACCATTTCATTCAAACCCTTTTGAAATCTCTCTTCAAATGTTTGATCCAACGTCAAGCCATTTTCACAATAAAACTCAAAAATACTTAATATCTATCAAACGTTTTTCAATAAAGATAGAAAAGGAACATGGTGGATACCACGAACTCTTGAGACTAAGATTCGAGATGGATATCTCACCCATCTTAACTCTCGCCATCATTCAAAACTGTCAATGCTATTTCTTCAAACCTTTTCTCAATCAAATCTCAAAACACCTAAAAATATCAAACACTTTTGCAAATAAGATGGAAATGGAAAATGGTGGACACCACACACTCATAAGGCTAGGATTCGAGATGGATATCTCACTCATCCAAGTTCTCGCCATTATTTAAAACACATTTAAACGAATCACACTCTTTTCTCGCTGCCGTGAGATTGATCCTCAAACCCCTTTTGTAAACGAAAGGTATTTTATTCCAAGACGATGAAAAACAATGTTTCGTCCACTTGAAAGTGTGAGAAATCTTGCGACGTTGCCCATGAATGAATGTTGATATGTAAATACATTCGTCTGTGATGCAATATCATTGTGTAATCGACTTCTGAACCCTGATTTGGTTGCGATGACCAATATTATTGTCGTTCTTTTTTTAGGTTTTATTGATATTCCCCTTTCCTTTTTAGGATTAAATAAATTTCAGTGGTGACTCTATTTAGTCCATCATTGCGAGCGTGTGGTTGCGTTTTGCTAAGTCATGGTCTCATTTTTTCGAGGTACGATAGATGGCGACTCTGCTAGGGATTATGGTTACCTAAGTGAGTCAAGCCTAGTTAGGCCATTTGTGCGCCTTTGTTTGTTTATCTTGTGTGACTTTTCTTTATTTCTTTTGTTATATTTATTGTTATATTTATATAATCTATTGTATTGGTTCCATTATATTGTGGTACTTGGATACTCTAATTGCAAACCATGTGGGAAAGACTCTCTACCTGAGTCTAGAGTGAAAACATAAGGTAGGATGATGGTTGAGTAATACAAACTCTCGAGGTGAATACATCATAAGGATCGGTATGAGAACCTCTCTTAGAGTAGATTCTTTTCCAAATGTTATTGCCCGAGGTGAATACCTCGTAAGCTTCAATGTTTCAAAGGGGTCCATGACTCTAAGGACCTTTTAGATCTTTGAACCTTTTGCTAACTAGGAAAGATGGTTGCATAATATGGATTCCCGAGATGAATACTTTGTAAGAATCGATACGAAAACCTCACTCATAATAGATTCCCTTGAAGAAGTTAACGTCAAGCAAGAATTTACCGTAAGCGGCAAACATTCTTACGAATCCATGACTCTAAGTACCCTGTCTAGAACTGAATTCGATGGTTGCATAGTGCAGACTCCCGAAGTCGATGGTTGCATAGTGCAGACTCCTAAAGTCGATGGTAACAAAAACCCTAGATCATACTCGGTCCTTTGAACCTGTACCAAAAAAATCATTGCATTCATCCATTCATTGCATACACATAAAAAGCAAAACTCCTAGTTTGTTTCACATTTGTTTCAGGAATTCTAGACATTTGCAAGCAAAATGAATTCTGATAGAAAAAGCACATTTCAGTTCAAATACAAGAAAGTGGACCTTGTTAGCTTGCAGAAGTTGAGTGCTAAAGTGACGCAGATCAAACTCACCGACTTGAGTGCTAAAGTGGACCTTGTTTGTACATTTCCTCCTAGCCAACCTTCATTATGCTCTCCATGGGCGTCATGAAAAAAAGGGAGGAACTTTTTTGTGTTATGCACAATTGTTGCATGCTTAATTCAAGTCTCACATGCTCGAAGAAGTCCCTTTTGTCTCCAAAGGTCTCAAGCCATCTTAGAAGTTAGCTTCCCTTACCTCTGGTCATGTCAAGTGGTACATAAGGGAGTGAGAAACCAAATATATTATTGTCAGCATTAGGGACTTCCCCAATGTACCTTTGATAGGAACCATGGGCTGCATCAACTACAAACCTATGTTATCCTTGAGACAACATGGTTACCCTGTTGAAGGTCCTCCAAGAGATGAAGCCTTATAGCCCTTCTTCTTGTACAGTAGTGAAGTAGATAACCTAGTTGTGAAAAATATCAAGAGATCATGGCAAGCACTTGTTAGAAAGGGTAAGGAGTTAGGTAAGAGAAACATCATCGCTCGTGAACCTTACATTTGTTGGGTGAAAGAGAGAGTTAAAATGGTTAAGCTCCCTTTTCCATTTGAACCCTCCATCTTTCCGTTGGTTCCTGAGCCATAAACCATCTTGCCTAAAGATGTCGAGAAGAGTAATTCCAGAATCAAGGAGCTTGAAGCATGAAACACTGAGCTAATGACTAAGCTCAATCGAGTTACCTTGGAGAATGAGAATCTGAAGGATGATCAGCAAAAGAAAGACAAAGAGATTGAAGCCTCCAATAAAGGGATATAGATTCTGATGAAAGAAGATAAAATTTTGGTCATGCATTCAAAGGTACAAAATATGTGTTTAAGACTAAGAACCATGAGTTGGATCAAGATGTACTCAAGATTCAAGAGCTTAACAAGTTTGTGGAAAGAACCCTTGAGATGAAGAGGAAAGCCAGGTTGATCTCTGATATACGTACTCGTGAGCTTGAGAATACCATTCAGAGGTACAAGGATACTTTAACACGTGAGAAGTTGTGTAATGAAGAGTCTGGAAGAGCTTGTATTCGTTTGAACTATTAGTTAGAGCAATCAAACCGAAGGATTAGAGAACTTGAGAGTCTGGATCTTGATGCTGCCTATATGTTGTTGTCAAATGAGTGCAGATATTGGAGAAACCTTTATAAAGGTAAATTTAGGTGACCAAGGTTGAGGATCTGCGTATCATTCAAGATCTCCAAGGACTCTATGTTGAATGGAAGGGAAAATATTTGATGCTGTCCAGATTTTCAAATTCCATCATGCAAGAGCTACCCGTAAAATTGCAAGAAGCTGATTGGTGCATGTGTGATGAGAACACTCCACATCAAGTTTTAAACTTCATTTAGTTTTTTAATATTATGTTGGAAGGTTTGACCACCGACCTTGCTACCGTTCAGAGGGCCCGAATGCCATAGACTTTGGTTTGTATTTGAACTTGATTTGAGTTAATGAAATAAGTTGCTTTTGGATTCATTTTATTGTGTTTTATTGCTTTATTGCTTTAAATGCTTGCAAAAAAATGTTGTAACATTGCTAAAATGAATGATTGAAATTAACCAAGCATTTTGCAATAAAAAAATGTATCCATACATGCATTTCCCAAATAAAATCTCACTTCGTCTCTCTTCCTCCAGTTCCATGATAAATCTTCAACACTAATACAACACTCGAGCAAAAGTAGTTGAAGTCTAACCACCAAGGTATCAACTTCAACTTTACGTCTATTTGGGTTACCTTACGACTTCATACCTTGAGCAGAAGTAGTACTAGAGATGGGGCAATATTTCCAACAAGATGTGCATTTGCCAGTCTACACTGATACACAACCAATCATACACACCGTTGCTCCACTAGCTGCCTATGCTAGGACTGTACCACACTTTGATGATCGCCATCAGATGTACAATATTACCGAGTCAAAAATTGGAGGTGATGAAGTGAGATATGAAGACTCCAGAGAAATGAAAGAAGGCACTCAGACCCTTGAGAAGAAATTCCGAGCAATGGAGGTGTCATACCTCAAAATTTTCCCTACTTTTTTTAATTTTTCCTGGCTTATAATTTTGTTCATTTGCTTACTTTTTCTATTTTGATCATGCACTCATCAACATTTGCATATGGTAACAAATTTAGGCCAAATGTTCGATGATAATGGATTTAATTAGTTTAAGTGGATTTTCAAGGTGGATATTATTTGGTGAGTATTCGGGTTTATTTCTTGTATTACTTGTGGTGGGGATCACCTCTTTATTTGAGATTCATGGTTATTAGCAGAGATTGAAACGATCTTCAATTAATTCGGAGGTTTGCTTGGACTCAAAGGAAAGGGAAAAGTTGAAATAAAAGGGAAATTTCATTTATTTATTGGAAAATATCACTTCTCAAAAAGTACTAAAAGTCATGGGTTAAGCCACTCAAAATCCAAGGAAAAAATGGTAGAAAAGTCAAGGCAAATGCATGAAAATTCTAGTTCAATTACTAGTGACTCTTTGCCTTACATCATAACTTGGTATTTTTGCTAAACTCCAACACCATTGGTCTTTAACTACCTATTTCTCCACAAGCCATCAATTTACCTAATTATCCTTACTACCATAACTTCCAAACAAACACAACATTAAATATTGTTTTTAGAATTTAATTGTCTATACTCAACATTTTAATTAACATTGGTGTTACAGTTTTCAATCCTACACTAGTTCCATTCTAAAGATTGCTCCTGATTGATTCTATGACACACCTGATGTACTGTAGTTGCGTTAACTTATTAACATCTTAGGTTTTTTTAATACATTAGTTTGAGTTTAAAAAAAGAATACATACATTTAGTTACTTTAGTTTATAAAATATAAACAGTTTAGTAAATTTACATTAGAAAATATAATATAAACACTATTTACTTAATTTAGGAGATTCATACCGTGGTTTTTTTACCGAGATAACCTAGTTTTTAAAAAAAATTCCCAAAATACCCCAGGTTTCAAAAAAATTCCCAAACTACCCCACTTTTAGGAGGAGGCGCCAATTGAACTGGTGACTCCTCGTAAAAATTGAATGGAGGCGCCAATTGGATTGGCTAGGGCAGGTGCCCTACCCATTCCAATTGGCGCCTCCCTTAAAAAAGCCTTAAATGACAATACCTCCAAAATGAAAGTTGTAGATCTTTTCAAGGCAATGAATTTGGACATAAGTTTTGCATCATTTGGATTTTTTATGAGAAAGTTATGGGCAGTTGAAGTTGGACTTCTGATTTTTTCAACTATTATGTGACCTATAATGTTTTGTATTATCGCATGTGTTTCTTTTAGAATTATGAAATTTTTTCCAACATAACATTTGAATTAGACATCTCAAAGTTTGCAATGCACTTGGTCCCACCTCAAAATAATTAAAAATGAGTGAGTTAGGTCCTTGTGAAGTTGACCCAAAATTAGGGTTTCTGTCAAAACATGTGTATGTGAATTTTGCCAAAAGGGACCAACTTCAAGCCCTTCTGTTTGAATGATTAAACCCTCAAATGACAAAACCTTCAACATAGAAGTTGTAGATCTTTTCAAGACAATGAATTTGGACTAAAATTTTGCATCATTTGCATTTTTTTTGAGAAAGGTATGGGCACCTGAACTTGGACTCTTTGACATTTCAATTGTTATGTGGCCTATAATGTTTTGTATTATCACATGTGTTTATTTTTGAATTATGAAATTTTGTCCAACATAACAATTTAAGTAGACATCTCAAAATTTCCAATGCACTTTGTCCCACCTCAAAATCATAAAAAATGAGTGAGTTAGGTTCTTGGGTAGTTGACCCAAAATTAGGGTTTTAGTCAAAACATGTGTATGTGAATTTTGCCAAAATGGAGTTTAGACAAAGAAACCTAAGGTTTGGAGTTTACACAAAGATAAATTTGATATAATACGGCTTGATATTAATAAAATTTGGAGTTTACACAAAGAAACCTAATGGTGATGACCGGGATCACCTAACCGACCTCCGGTCCCACATCCCCTAGCTACCCTAACCCTTGGCCCTAACCCACGTTGACGATTCTGCACCGGTGTTTGTTCATATGAGGGGCCAAGAGCGTTATTACCTCCTACAGGAGAAGATCCATTGAGGTATTCATCCAAGTCAGCATAGTCTTCAGTATTCAATGATGGTGTACCGGCGTAGTTGAGCTCATGACCCATGCCAGAGAAGTTGGGATGTAGTTGACTCATTGATGGGCGACCGGGACGGTTGAAGGGAGACATGGGTGTGAATGATGCGTCTAGGAAAGGTTGGAAAGGTTGTTGGGGTGTTTGGAAGAGATAGGGTTGTGGGATGTTTTGGTTTTGTGATGTTTGGGCTTCTTGGCTACGGTAGGAGGAGGGGCGGTTAGTGTTTTGGCTAAGGCGACTTTGGTAGGGTGATGGTGTGGGTGCGAAGCGATGTTCGGTCTGAGGTTGATGGTCAATTTGTTTGTGGTGGTATGGGGTATGTTCTTGGTATTGGGGTTGGGTGAATGGCATGTTTTGGTTGTATGTTTGTGTGTTTGTGGAACGGAAAGTTTGACGGATAGGGGGCTGTGAGTAACCGGGTTGAGAATGTTGTTGGGGCTTAGATGTTGATCCTTCTTGTGTGTAACTTGTCTGGCGTGGGTCGTAGAGGTACATATCATCGGCGATGAATTGAAAACCAACCGATCTGTACCAAGCCATATAAGTACGACTTGGTTTTACCTCATTTGGCATGACTGCGTCAGTTAAGACATGGTCATGACGGTGCTTCCACTTGCGACACTCCGATCTTGCGAAGGTTTGCCAAGGGTTGAAGTTCCATTGGTCGTTCACTTTACGCATATGCCATTCTCCTAGGCTAGCTGGGGGATCTGGGATATTCTGGACCATACCGAACTGCAACTTCACACGATCGGTGTTGTGCATCTCCACAGTTGTGAACCGTATTATCGGTGTGCATGTTGTCCATACAACTGCGTCTTCAGCGTTGACCTCATGGTCATGATCCAGATTAAGGTATGGACGCCAAATGAACTGAAATGTTAAAGAAGATAGGATTATAATGAATGTAGAAAAAGTTAACATAATATGACGAAATAATGAAGTTATTTTGCTTACGTCTGTCGGTCGAAGGTGATTCAACAGGTTGCGATACTGAGTAATACAGTGTCTCGGACATCTGCTGTAACTCATACCACGTGCCGACCATCTACACCAAAAAGTTAAAAAAAATTAGTTTGAGGTAATAAACTTTAAGGAAGTAAGTAAAGATATAGCAATTTAAACAACTTACTTTTTTGCATATGGAAAAGTGAAAGGGTTGTTATTGACCGGTGCTAGAGACGGTAGTCTTGACCAACCCCATGCTTGTAGCAAAACAGCACATCCAGAAAATGTAGATGTGTCTTTGTGGGAGTTTTTTCACAACGAACTATAGAGATAGGCTAGACAAGCGGATCCCCAACTGTAACTGCCTATTCTATCTACATGTCTAAGTAGAGGTAAGTACATAATATGCATGCTAGAACCACTACCTTCGGGAAATAAAAAGGATCCTATTAACAGCATAATGTAACACCTAGTTTTTATTATTCGAGCATCTTTGGTAGAATGCTCATCTAAATATAAACTATTATAATATGACTTTAGGCGTGAGAGTAGTATACCTTGACCTCTAGAATTATCATCTAACAAATCAGTGTCTAAAAGCTCCATGCAAATTGAATTTGCATAGTTGGTCTTACCATTAACAACTTTGCCTTCAATTCGTAGTCCTAAAAGCATGTAGACGTCTTCTAACGTCACGGTACACTCACCGGTTGGAAACCAAAATGTGTGTGTCTCTGGCCTCCATCTTTCGCATAAGGCTAGAATGAACTTGTTATCTATAGACCAAGACATAATCTTGCTAATATGACCAAAACCGGCGAGTTCAACATAAGGTTGAATCATCAGGTCCATTGGGACAAATTCGTGGACTCGAGTTCGAAACCTTGATACATCCTATAATAGAAATAATATAACACTTGACTAAGTTGGTATTTCAAAATAAAATTGGGTTGGTGAAGATGAAAGATAAAAAGTTAACAAAAGAAAAAACTTACATATGTTGCGATGTTTGCAACTGTTCCTCTGTGTGCTTTGCCCATTGTGAGTAAAGACATATTGTTGGGGAGTTGGTGTAGATGAAATTGGAAGATGTTGTTGAAGATGAAATTGTAAAAGAAGTATTGTAGAGGAAGTAGTGAGAATGTTGGTGTGGAAGAAATGTTGAAGGAGTGGATGTATTTATAGGCAAATGGATGAGAGCATAAAAATTTGTGTTTGCATGGTGTCTCCACCTCATTTGGCGACCATGTACAATCCTAAAGAGGGGTCTCCATTCAAATTGGCGCCTCCATATGGACATGCATGCAAGGCTAAGTCTGAATGCTTGGTTTCGAGGTCTGATTGCATGGGGTCGCCACTTGAATTGGCGACCATGTACAAGCATTAAGTGGAGGCGCCAAACCATTTGGCGACACCATCTGCATGTCTGACACATGGCTGTCTTGTCTCCTGCATGCTGAACAAGTCACTTGTGGATGGCTTGCATGGTTGACACATCATCTCTGACTATCTTACATGTCCGACACGTGGCTGTCTTGTCTCCTGCATGCTGATGACTAACTTCTTGATAGCTTGCATGGTTGACACATCATCTCAGACTGTCTTGCATGACTGACACATCAACTCAGAACTAGCTTACATGTCAGACACGTGGCTGTCTTGTCTCCTGCATGCTGAAGAGTCACTTCTTGATAGCTTGCATGGTTGACACATCAACTCACACTGTCTTGCATGAATGACACATCATCTCAGAACTAGCTTGCATGCTTGACACATCATCTCAGAGTAGCTTGAATGTCTGACACATCATCTCAGAACTAGCTAGCATGTGAGACACTGATAACATCTATTTAAGTGTCTTACTATCAACATCCAAGACACTTCACTCACATTCATCTGCAGTAGGAAAATAGTTTTCATCTCCACAATGTCATCTTCATCATTATACAGTGTCAACGTTCACTGCAACGGTGAAACTTTTGAGTCTGAGCTTCATGGTTTTTGTTTTCGAAACACTGATACCATTAGAATCACGATCAAGAGAAATGCAACCTTTTTGCATTTGAAAAAAAGAATACAATCCTTTATAGGATCAGGTATTGTGTCAAAGATCACATATCAAAATCCAATATTTTTTGAGAATGGTCAATGCAAGTTTTTCCCCCTTAAGGTACGAGACGATGAAGATGTTGAAAACATGTTTGTTAGTCATGAACATTCAGGCAACAATTGTATCGAGTTGTACATTACTCAACAACCATGTATACCATCTCAACAGTCTCAACTAACCGATCAGGATGAAGCTGGTGAAGATGATGCAGATGATGCACAATGGTCAGATGAACTCAACCTAGAAGCAGAAGTAGAAGTCGACGTTGTTGATGAAGAAGAAGAGGAGACCGAGATACAGGTTGATCACATGATGAACAACGACGATTAAGATGATGATCAACCACCACCAATACCTCCCAGTCATGCCTACAATCCGCCTTAACATATGACAAATATGGATCTTCACGACGATGAAACATCCGATAGTGTCTTCTATAATCCGTATCCAAGACCAGTAGGCGAATTAAAGGTGGGAGACATGTTTCGTACCAAAGAAGAATGTGTTTTGGCAATCAAAAAATTCCACATGAACAACTTTGCTAACTTTATAATGAAACACACTGATTCTAGAAGGTATGTAATCGAATGCCGTAACATGCTTTGTAAGTTTCGTTTGGCTGCGTCTTACAAGAAGAAAAATGACTCTTGGGAGATCACTTCAATAAACCCACCGCACAGTTGCGTTGCAACTAACGTTGAACAAGATCACCGTAAATTGAGCACAACTTTGATATGTCAAGACATTCTGCCATTGGTAAATAAAGACCCATCAGTGAAGGTGAGTATAATTATATCCCATATCCAAACAACATATAATTATACTCCATCTTACAAGAAAGCATGGATTGCGAGGACAAAGGCTGTTGAACAGGTTTTCGGCAACTGGGAGGATTCATTCAAGGAATTGCCACAGTTTTTATGGGCACTAAAAACATATGTCCCAGGAACTGTGGCAATTATGGAGACAGTGCCAACAATGATGCCAGACGGAACCTGTGCTACATGTAATAGAATATTTCACCGTCTCTTTTGGGCATTTGACCCGTGCATCAAAGGTTTCTCTTTCTGCAAACCTATCTTGCAAATTGACGGCACTTGGTTATACGGAAAATACAAGGGTACTTTGCTCATGGCGGTTACACAAGACGGTAACAACAATGTCTTTCCCATTTCCTTTGCTCTTGTTGAAGGTGAAACGGCTGGTGGATGGGGTTTCTTTCTTCGACATCTCAGAACGCATGTGGCTCCACAAGCCAATCTATGTTTGATTTCTGATAGACATGCTGCCATTGAGAGTGCCTACAACAACCATGACAACGGATGGCATGATCCTCCTTCTACACATGTCTACTGTATCAGACACATTGCACAAAACTTCATGCGTGTTATAAAAGATAAGAATCTTCGCAAGAAGGTGGTGAATGCTGGGTATGCTTTAACTCAACCGTCATTTCAATATTATCGTGATGGAATTAGACTGTCTAATGAAGACGCAGGGAGATGGATAAATAACATACCAGTAGAGCAGTGGACAAGAGCATTTGACGGTGGTTGTCGATGGGGCCACATGACAACAAACATTGTGGAATGCATGAACGGGGTTTTCAAAGGAATTCGAAATCTGCCGATAACCGCCTTGGTAAGATCAACCTATTATAGGTTGGCTTCTATGTTCGCAACCAGAGGTGAAAGATGGAGTGTAGTGTTAATGTCCGGACAAGTATTCGGTGAGTGTTGCATGAAGGTCATGAAAGAGGAGAGCATCAAAGCTACGACACACGCTGTAACAGTCTTTGACCGTCATAGACAAAATTTCAGTGTCCAAGAAACAATGTGCAACAACGAGGGGAGACCAAATTTAGCCTACGCTGTTAGACTACACAGAAGTTGGTGCGATTGTGGAAAATTTCAGGCCTTCCGCATACCTTGCTCCCATGTCATTGCAGCATGTGCTTATACTCGTCAATACGCTTACAACCATTTATCTGATGTGTACAAGGTCAACACCATCATGAATGTATATAGTCAAAGCTTTTCAGTACTACCAATGGAGGATTACTGGCCTCCATATGAAGGAGATATTGTTTGGCACAATGAAGAGATGCGTAGAAAAAAGAAAGGAAGGCCAAACAGCACACGTATCAGAACAGAGATGGATTCCACAGATAAAATGATAAGATTATGTAGTATCTGTCGTCAACCAGGACACAACAAAAACAACTGTCCCAATCAAGGAGCATCATCTAGATCTTATGCTTTTTGTAACATTGTATTTCTCTAACAATCAATCATTATATATCATTAAGTTCTTGTTACAACGAGTTTCATAACAAACTTCAGTACAAAACATCTGAAAAAATAAATAATTCTAACTGATTACAACAATCAAATTAATGTCGTCTCGACCGAACATCATTTCCCTAGCATCCTTATCAGTCTTCATTCGCACCCAACCAAAGATACTGTCAAGTCTCTCAATACTTCTGATTTTTTCCCCTTCTGGTATTTTCCCGTCTAACCATCGAACCAACTCCCTCTTCAGTTGATCGAACATGGTGATGTTCCAAAACAGCATCAGCAATTAAGGTTTGTCTCTCGCATAAATCACATTACCGTATCAGCGACGAACACCAAACATGATAGCCAAATGATTATATGAGTTGTGGAACAATTGGTCACACAACACATCTATTTATAAGACAAAAAAGGCATTTTATGAGGGAGTCGCCAATTGAATTGGCGACTACTCTTAAAACCTACACATAGGCGCCAATTGAATTGGCGACTACTCTTAAAACCTACACATAGGCGCCAATTGGATTGGCTAGGGCACCTGCCCTAGCCAATCTAATTGGCGCCTCCATTCAAGTTTTAAGAAGAGTCGCCATATGAACAACTTTCATGTTCATCAAAAATCCATTTGAAACTTGGAAGCTCATCATTCATTTCAAAACATTATAGGTCATTTTGACAGAAACCCTAATTTTGGGTCAAGTTCCTAAGGACCTAACTCACTCATTTTTAATTATTTTGAGGTGGGACCAAGTGCATTGGAAAATTTGATATGTCTACTTAAATTGTTATGTTGGACAAAAATTCATAATTCTAAAAGAAACACATGGGATAATACAAAACATTATAGGTCAGATAATAGTTGAAAAACTCAGAAGTCCAACTTCATCTGCCCATAACTTTCTCATAAAAACTCCAAATGATGTAAAATTTATGTCCAAATTCATTGTCTTGAAAAGATCTACAACGTTCATGTTGGAGGTTTTGTCATTTGAGGCTTTTTTATGGGAGTCGCCAATTGGATTGGCGCCTCCTCTTAAAACTTTCACATAGGCACCAATTGGATTGGCTAGGGCACCTGCCCTAACCAATCCAATTGGCGCCTCCATTCAATTTTTAAGAGGACTCGCCAATTCAATTGGCGCCTCCTCCTAAAAGTGGGGTAGTTTGGGAATTTTTCTGAAACCTGGGGTATTTTGGGATTTTTTTTGAAAAACTGGGTTATCTCGGTAAAAAAACCTCATACCGTAGTTTAAAATCTATATACTAGACTAGGAAATAATTCAATAGCTTCGCTTAAAAAAGATATATTTTTAGTCATTTAGGTTAGAAACATACATTATTCACTTAGCTTAGAAAATACATGTTAAAAATACATTGGAAAATTAGTATAATTCTTAGATTAATTTTCAATTTGGATTAGTTTTTAATTAAAGTTTAATTATTAATTTCTTTCCATTTCATTTCATGATATGTTAGAGATTAGAATTAATTTTGATTGATTTTAATTTTTAATGCCATTTGATTCTTCTCCATAACTTCATGTGCTTAATGTATGTAATTCTTAGCAAGATCATATTCTTGTATGATTAATTGATCAAATTTATTTTGATCAATTAATTACGTTTGTGATTAAACTTGTTGTATAACTTTTAAGAACAATAATATGCTCCCTTAGGGATAGGGCTTGGATTAGAATAATTTATCTATTAATCATTAATCTTCATGTGACATTTTGGATTAGGTTGTACCTAATTAACCATAACTTTCAATCTAATTCAAACCCTTTGATTTAAGTTGATCAAAAGAAATTTTGATTAACTAAATCTTTTGGTCATGTATAATCCCATAGTCTATTCAAGTGATCAAAAGTCCCTTGATCACTTGATAAGACTATTTCTAATGTTGTGGATCTCAAAGCTTCAAGACCAATCTTTCATGCAAGATATCCCAGCCACATCGAGCAAAGGATTATACAAGATACATCAAAGGTCAACACTTGGTAAATACAATTCAAATTGCAAGACACGAGCCTTAAGTAATAAGGAATGATGAGACAAAGTTTCTCTTACCCTCGTCTAGAGTGACTCTGCATACTGGCCGTAGGCCCTAGCTATTCAAAGCATTCTCCCATATTCATAGACTTTAGTGCAATGCGAATTGAATAAACTACCAAGTCTTCTTCATGTAAAACAACATCAACTCAAGGAGAAACAAATGAGGATTCTTCTCCAACAACTTGTCAGTTATGAGAAGTCTCATGCGCTACGAGCCTTAAATAATAAGGAATGATGAGACAGAGTTTCTCCTATCCTCGTCTAGAGTGACTTTGCATACGGGTTGTAGGCCCTATCTATTCAAAGCATTCACCCTTATTCATAGACTTTAGTCAATACGAATCAAGTAAACTACCCAATCTTCTTCACACAAAACAACATCAACACAAGGAGCAACAATGAGGATTCTTCTCCAATAACTTGTCAGTTATGAGAAGTATCATATACCATGAGCCTTAAGTAATAAGAAATGACAAGACGAAGTTTCTCCTACCCTTGTCTAGAGCGGCTTTGCGTATGAGGCGTAGGCCCTAGCTATTCAAAGCGTTCGCCCTTATTCATAGACATTAGTGAGATTTTTATGAATCAACTGTCAAGTTTCTCCATAATCAATCTATCATATTCTTTTGTCTCAATCACCTTGTTTTCAGCCCTAATGGGCTGAACTATGAAGCTCTGATTTCCTTATTGCACTATAAGGATACAAAGGCAGGAGAACCCAGTTTCTCCGCGAGCTACCTTATTTATTAATACATCCTTCATTGCAATCTATCATATTTTTTGCCTCAATCACCTTGTTTTCAACCCTAGTGGGCTGAACTATGAACGCTCTGATTTCCTTATTGCACTATAAGGACACGTAGGCAGGAGAATCCAGTTTATTCGCAAGCTACCCTATTTATTGAAATCATTCTTCATTCATCAATCAATAACGTATTTTTGAGATCAAATATACTTTTTCTTTGACTCCTTATACATCCTTTTAGGACGATATAGAAGCAGTCCACCTCATCAATTGAGAGTTGTTTGGGTCATACCCCCAAACATTTAATTTAGTCTTTTTAGGTTTATAAGTCACCTTGCTCTTTAATTCAGAGTCTATCTCTTCTTGGATCCAAGATACTATCCTTCTTTGATCCCGAACTACTTGTTCCCTATCCAGTGATATATTCTTCCTTGTATACAACAATACTTTCCCTTGAGCCCCGCCTATACCCTTTTAGGACGATGTAGCGGCAGTTTGTCTTATGAATCAAAAGTTGTTTGGTTGGCACCCAGAAACTTAATTGTTTTTGGCTTTACCCTATAGCGGAAACCATGCTAGCCCACGTACTGGTAAATGCCTGTCTACTCTTTGATTACAAGTTCCACCCATTTGTGGGTTCCCTTAATACCATTATGTTGGTACAAGCCATACTTTTCATCACTTATCTCTTTCTTTGTTCTCGTGGTTCCATGAACTAAGATCGCTTTGATTTTCTAATTGCACAATGAGAATACGTAGGCATGAGAATGCGAATACTTGGCGAGCATACTTCTAATTATTCTTCCTTCCGCCGTAGGGCATCATCCATATCTTTCAGGATCCATTATCTACCTTCGATCATAAACCGTTCACCCAGTGACATACTATTCCTTTGACATAGAAATACAATTTTCTTTGGAATTCCATATGCACCCTTTTATGATGATAAAGCGACAATTCACATTTGTCCCTAGAGTTGTTTGGCTCATACCCAAACATTTAATTCCTTTTTTTTGGCAAAATATCAGATAGTGGCAACCATGCTATTCCACGTATCATTTAACGTTGTTTCCCTCTATGGTGCAAATCCCATTTTTTTCTTCGGATTCCAATATACCTTTACCTTCAATTTCAAACAACAATTTTTCAGTCACCTGCTACCAAATCCTTCAATTATGTGACTTTGGTCTCCTCATTTCATTCATCTCCATGATGCACTCGTATACTATCTTCATTCACACCATGCGATATACCAATTATCTTTGAGCCAAATACACTACCTCTTTGGGCTCCATCTTGTGTCATCTTGTGAACCAAGAGTTGTTTGGACAATTCCCAAACACTTATTTCTTCGTATTTTCAGCATTACCTATTGTAGCGGTGTATTCGTTACCATTGGAGATATTAACTAAATCTAAGGTAAATCATACAAAGTCGAGTCGCCACCGCACTTCTATTTATCCAAAGGAATGCTAGAGGAAGTGGAATTGGTGCTGTCATTACAACTCCGAAAGGTGCCCACATACCTTTCACCGCTCGTTTGACTTTTGAGTGCACAAATAATGAAGCTGAGTACGAGGCCTGTATTTTGGGTATTGAGCAAGCCATTGATCTGAGAATCAAGACTCTGAACATCTTCGGAGATTCAGCTCTGGTGATCAATCAAGTAAATGGTGATTGGAATACTCTCCAACCCACTTTGGTCCCCTACAGAGACTACACGAGAAGACTGTTGACTTTCTTCACAACACTAAAATTGTATCATATACCTCGTGATGAGAACCAGATGGCAGACGCACTTGCTACTCTATCCTCCATGATCAAGGTAATTCGCTGGGGCATCCAACAACGACAGAAAGACTTTGAGAAGATTGGCAGGAAGTTTCTTCTTGAACAAAGACAATGTACTGTATAAGAGGAACTTCGACATGGTTTTGCTCAGATACGTGGACAGACACGAGGCGGACATGTTAATGCAGGAAGTTCATGAAGGTTCCTTCGGTACTCATGCCGGCGGACATGCAATGGCTAGGAAATTGTTGAGAGCGGGTTATTATTGGATGACCATGGAGTCAGATTGCTTCAAATATTCTCGGAAGTGTCATAAATGCCAGATTTATGCTGATAAGGTGCATGTACCGCCGAATCCTCTGAATGTGATGTCTTCGCCGTGGCCGTTTTCTATGTGGGGCATTGACATGATTGGAAAGATTGAGCCGACTGCTTCCAATGGGCATCGCTTCATCCTTGTTGCCATCGACTATTTCACCAAGTGGGTCGAGGCAGCGTCGTTCGCGAATGTCACCAGACATGTGGTTGCCCGTTTCATCAAGAAAGAAATCATTTGTCGCTATGGGATTCCCGAAAGAATCATTACTGATAATGGTTCTAATCTCAACAACAAAATGATGAAGGAGTTGTGTCAGAACTTCAACATCCAGCATCACAATTCTTCCCCTTACCGCCCTAAGATGAACGGCGCTGTTGAGGCGGCAAATAAGAACATAAAGAAGATTGTGCAGAAGATGGTTGTCACGTACAGAGATTGGCATGAGATGCTACCTTTCGCCTTGCATGGGTACCGCACTTCAGTACGTACATCGACCGGGGAAACCCCTTACTCCCTGGTGTATGGTATGGAAGCAGTCCTACCTGTTGAAGTGGAGATTCCTTCTCTAAGAGTCCTGTTGGATGTCAAGTTAGACGAAGCCGAATGGATTCGGACAAGGTTCAATGAGTTGAGTCTTATCGAAGAGAAGCGGATGGCAGCCATTTGTCATGGGCAGTTGTATCAGAGTCGAATGAAGAGAGCCTTTGATCAGAAAGTGCGTCCTCGTTGTTTCCAAGTCGGAGATTTAGTGTTGAAAATGATCCTTCCTCCTCAGACAGATCACAGGGGCAAGTGGACTCCTAACTATGATGGACCGTATATTGTCACCAAGGTTTTTGATGGTGGGGCCTTAATGCTTGCAACTATGGATGGTGAAAACTTCACTTCCCCTGTGAACTCAGACGCAGTTAATAAATACTTCGCATAAAATAGACCCGCTGGACAGTAAAAAGAATAGTTCAGGCAAAAATGGGCATCCCGACGAACCAAGAAAATGAAAAGGTTCGGGCAAAAATTAGGGATTAAAAATGAAAAGATCGTACACCCGGTAAGTTGAAAACCTGAAAAGGCAACTTAGGCAAAAATGGGTATCCCGGTGGATTGAAAACCCGAAAAGGGCGATCCAGGCAAAAGTTAGGGATTAAACGAATGACTGCGTTCTGAGTTAGTTCTGAATCTCATCTCATGTCGATGACTGGAAATTTTCGAAAGGTAGGAAACAGTCCAATCACCTTTTCAAAAGGCTGATCATCTGGAGGATCTTGAAGACGGGCAAGTCATAGCAGAATTGGAACCCAATAGAAATCCATTTCACATTGCCATTAGATTAATTTCTGTTTTTATCTTTTGTGCGATTACCTCTTTCCAGGGATTGCTTCCTGATGTAAATGCCTATTCAAAGGCCATTCAATCAATAAAGTCATGTTATTCAGTATATCTCTGTTTTCATTTTCATTTTACTATTTTGTTTGCAAAAATGACGTCCGAATTTTTGATAAACATTGCATCATGACACATAAGGGCTTTACAGGTACATGCTTAATAAACATTTAAAATTGCTGTAAATTTTAAGTGCTTTGGATCGTCTATTCAGAACAGATACCCTCGGGGCATTTCCTTAAAATCCCCTGCAGATGACCGTGAATATCTTCCCCAGTGAAGTCACCAACAGACGAATTCGGCGTCTTATCCCTGCAGAGCTGATCAGAGCGTTGGATTCTTCAATCCCCAGCAGTTTCTCACCACCGTACTTCCCCAAGCGGTTGTTTCAGAATATACACTCCCCAACGGAGTTGACAGTACCAGACTACATATCCCAAGCGGAGTTGACAGTGCCAGACTGTATCTTCCCAGCAGAAGTGGCTGCTCCCTAGAGTTCGATGCTAGATCGATAATCCCAATGCCAGATCCATGGTTTCTTTCCTTGAAGCAGAACCTCGGTACCGTATCAGTGTTTGCTCCCCCTTCTGAGTCATCTCTCACAAATCGTGGTTGCCAGAATCATTGTAGCTTTCCTCAGCAGCAGGCTTCCAATGCCATTCTTTCCCCGATCAGAGTCTCGGTATGGCCAGAGCACCGCATGGCTAGTCATCTCCCCACAGAGTTCATTATGGTGTGTATCTCCAGCAGCCTGGCCAGAGCCCAGAGGATGGTAATCATTTCCCCACCAGATCCCCTTGCCTCGGCTTGGCATTCTACCCAACATTTCGCATCCCTGCATGTAGAATCATATTGCATTGCATCCTTCCAAATCGCGTAGCATTTCCATTTTCATGGAGCATTACGCCATTGAAAAATTCAAACATATGCATTGTAAGCATAAAACATTCTCGGTATCCCAGGTGATAAGCTAGAAGTTGTTTCCAATAATCAGACTGAAGATTGTTCATGATTTACCTTTGTTATCCCCAGCAAGTGTCATTGGCCCATGCGCCGCCTCTATCATCATTGTCTATCTCTGCCGATACTGACAGGCATGAGTTTTCCGGTGTTCAGACCGAAGTGGCATTCAGGCCAGTGTTCCGGTATCCAGACCGAAGTGGCGTTCAGGCCAGTTTCCCGATATTCAGATCGAAGAAGTTTCCGACGATCAGGTCAACGCAACTTATGGCATTCAGGCCAGTTTTCCCGGTATCCAGACCGAAGTGGCGTTCGGGCCAATGCTCAGGTATTCAGACCGAAGTGGCATTCAGGCCAGTTTTCCCGATGTTCAGATCGAAGTCATTTCCAGTATTCAGACTGATGAGCGGCATTCAGGCCATGGTTATTCCTGTGTTACCATCTATTTTGGTATCCAGGTTAGCATTCTTTTTTGGTATTCGGACTGACTCTCACCGTACCAGACGGATTCTTCTTTCAAGGCATTGTTACTTCACTTCACTTCAGTGCAAATTTTTTGGGCTTTTATTGTATTCAATCCCTTGATACCTTGAAAGTACGAAAGCCACCGCTATCTTCTTTTCGGGTCCCCAGTTGATTGAATAGGGGCAGTTGTAACACCCTAAAATTTGCCCTCCTCATTCATGCATTCACTTTTTAGGTCATTTAGCATTTCATATTGCATCTCAGCATGTCAATCAGAAACAGGTTCAAATGGGGGCTATTCACCGTGCAAATCGCCAAGCTGGAAGAAGCAAGAATCTGCTGCTGAGCTGTCATGCTCGCTAGGCGAGCAGATGCTTCGCCTAGCGAAGAGTACTGTCATGCTCGCTAGGCGAGCAGATCCTTCGCTAGGCGAAGGACGCGCATTTCAGAAAATATCATAAAAGTTTTGGGCCTGAGCTGTCCTCATTCAAAGCCCACAAGCTGCGAAATTTGGCCTATAAATACCAGAGTAGTCAATGAAATAAACCCTGAACACTGGCTGAACAGAAAAGACCAGAGACTGGAGAAAGAAACTTAGGAACTACTCTGCAGCAACCTTCAGGCAGCTCTGAGAAGTTCACTCCGCCTCACACGAACCCTAATACTACTTTGCAGATCCGGCGGTACCATTCAATCCTAATCAGTCTCTCTCATCAGGTATGCCTTTGTTCCTATTACCTTACGTCTTGAATTTGAATATTATGAATGTATGAGGTAACATCTGGTTTTGCCCACGGGTTTATGTTTGTGTATAAATATATGAACAATGCATCGAATGTTTTAATAATTTCGTTTCCGAGATGAATTCCATAGGGTTTGGAGTCCTTAACATCGTGCAGGTATCAACGAAAAATCCAAAACCCGCAGGCCCTCGCTAGCCGCTTCGCTAGGCGAGCCTGTAGCGAAGCTTCGCTAAGCCTTCGCTAGGCGAAGCAGTTGCGAACGTGACAGTATCCGTTTTTTTTGTTCTCTTTATTCTAACCTGTCTTGTGTTTCCATGGCATTGTTTTCTCTTGATTTCATGCTGCTGCTCTAACCCTTTATCGAGTTTTGTGAGGGCTCATATGGCTTTTGCAGAGACACTCGCGTGGTTTCCCACTTTATTTGTGGGATACCCCCTGGAGTTTTATTCTGATTATTCGTGTTGATTGATTTCCTTTGACGGTCCAGCTGGAGAGATTTCAGGGTTTCTTGCTCCTTTAACTGCTTTAGCTTCGGATCTTTATCCGTGTGGTAATTTTTTCCCTTTCTCGTACTTTATCGCTTTCTTAGCTGGAAGACCTTGATAGGAGGCAATGTTTGAGCCCCTTGGTGGCATTTTACTTTGAGATACTTGTTTTGTGTTTTGTATTCGTATCCCCACATGTAACGTGGTTCCTTCGTCAAGGACTGCCCGTTTGCCCTCGCGCATCACAAACCCTAAAACCCATAACACACGTTTACTCCTTCTACTACAGGTGAGTAAGTCTCCAAAGGTCGAGCATCCGGTAGATTGCGTAGTAACGTTGTTCATCCAAAACCCATTCCATAACCCCGTAGTTAGCCGAACTACGGCTTGCTTTGATTCTCATTCCAGATGAGATACGTAGGCATAAGACGCGATGTCTTAGCGAGCACACTAACCCCCAACCCATAGGTCAGCCGAGCTACGAAGACTCTGATTCTCATATTCAGATGAGATACGTATGCAGTGGATGCGACATCCGCGCGAGCAATTTCTCTTAACCTTTTTAGTAAATAAACACATTAGGTAAACCCATACCCTTTAGACAAAAAAACTACAAAAGTGGATCCCGTAGAGTACTATGGATGCATAGGGGTGCTAATACCTTCCCTTCGCATAACCGACTCCCGAACCCAAGATTTGGTTGCGAGACCCCGTCTTGTCCTTCCCTTTTTCAGGTTTACTTCGAGCGTTTCCTTTCCCTCCTTTGGGATGAATAACGCACGGTGGCGACTCTTCTGTCATTTTCTTTCGCCGGTTGTCTTTTCGCGCACTGTATTTTTCAGGTTGCGACAGGAAGTGAGTTGAATTTATCAATTAGAAGTATGTACAAAGATGGTCAAAGTTGATTTAAAGATTCAATTCTGAATGAGTATTATGAAAAGAAAGTTTGAAAATGAAAGGCATAAGGCCTAGGTTTCTAATGTTGAAAACAAGTGAAAATGTTTGCACAAAAGTTTTTGGTTTGGGTGAGGGATAAAAAGGGATCAAGGTTAAGCATGCAATAGGTGGGGAATAAAGGAATGAAAACACAAATAGGGTTGCTCTCTTGAGATCATATGGATGATCCAAGTAAGTCCCATTCTTTGGAATAAGGCAACACAAGGTATGAACAATAAGCAAGTCTCATAAGAGAACCACAGAAAGAGGAAACAGAATGCCAATCCATGGACTTACATCCAACTCCTAACAACAAAACAAGAAACAGAATGCCAATAGATGGACTTATATCTAACTCCTCAAAATAAACAGGAAACAGAATACCAATAGATTGACTTATATCTAACTCCTCAAAACAAACAAATGAGCAAAAGTAAACACATGCAAAGCAATCAAGCAAACAATGCATCACACACTATACACAAACAAGAGGCTCAATCAAATAGGTGTGCTTTAGTCAAGAGGGGTCATATCAACCTCGACAAACAAGCCAAATTGTATCAGGTAATCTGTGAGCTCTTAACCACTAACATTGAGAGTTAGGGTGAAGCTGATCAAATGGAGAAATGAGGATGAGACCTCATGCTCTTAACCCTGGCCTGGGTGAGCTTATGACAAAGAGAGCGTGGGGATCCAGAATGTGGGATCCTATTCCACTTGACAGACTCTAAACAAGATCTTGGGTGTTTATTCAAAAGCATCAGCACGTAGTGCGAGCATAGTGAACGACTCACTGAATAACAGGGGATTGATTGCTAATCCCTTCTATCTGTCAATTGCCTCTTCACTTAGGAGGACTTATTAAGTAACATGCCTCATTTAGAGGTCTTTGGCACAAATCTAAACAATCACAAACAGAGCCTCATGAGGAGGACTTCAGCCAAATGCCTGCCAAAAAGGTGACAGGACATCCAGACTACATGGAGTAAGAGAGTAGCTACCTAAGTGGTGTATCAACCACAATACAAAGCTCAAACAAGAGCTAAAATCAAGCAACTAATGTACCTGTACAAAAGCTAAACAGTTAATATCTCAATCAGAAAACAAACAGACAAACAGTCCAACTGTTACACAATTCAATGAGCAATGGTCAAGCAATCAAGTGAAGCAATGAGCTCAAGCCTATCACTTAGAATCCTACAAAACAACCATGTGTTAGAATTCAAATCATTTGTATCTCATAAAGTGAGACCAAACCAATCATCAATGCTAAATGTCCAAACCTGAAACACAAAGCACAATTAGTTTATGTACAAAACACTAGTATAAAGACTAGGTTCAAAACCGAATCAAATGATGAAAACAGAACTCAATCTTTTGCACAAAGCAAGTTCAAACATATCATAAAATGTCCTCAAAAGGACCAAGATCAATTCATAAGGTAGAGGCATCAAATGATCAACGTAAAGCAAAGGCAAGCAAATGTGCACAATATGGACATCCAAGTTAGAAAATCCAAATCAAAACAGAAAAACATCCAATGATGATGAAATTTTTTATGCAAGTTACTCATGTTATGGACAAACATCTTGCAAAAAATCAAATCCAGAAGATCTCAAATGATAGGTAAACCAAAATGCACAAATTGAGTACAAAAAATGTGACACAAATTGTCACAACATATCTTCATGTGTCTAAAACAGTGATAGCATATGATAAAAATCTCAAACCAAAGCTCAAAAATCATACCACATGTAAGGATCAAGCACACCAAATTTCAGATCAATTGGATCAACACATAGAATTTCACAAGGCATTTATCATGACATATCAATTTGGCATAAGGTTCAATCAAAAATTCACAATTAAAAATCCAGCAACAAACAAATCATGAAATAAATGCTATAAAAAACTAGAGATCAAAACAAGAATGTGAAAAAAATTGGAGTCAATTTGAAGCATTTGGCTATTTTTCATGATTTTTGAAAGATGAACAAAATAATGTGAAATAATATGAAAATATTGGAGGGAAAATGAGAATTCAAATAAACTCAGCCATATGCACCAGCAGGGATCGAACACACGCAAGGACAGGGAAATGAGAATTCAAACAATTAAATTCAGAAAATGCACAAGCGACGAATCAAACACGCGCACAAAGGATCCAAAAGCCTAATGAAACGCAACGTTTCATTTATTATGTGGCAGCCACATAAGCGAGTCAAAGACACGCATGCACGGTCAAGTGATTCAAGGCCAATCAAATACCCATGCACGGGCACAGTCAGATGCCACGCACACAAATCCTAGCAACACACAAAGACGCCGGAACGGTGGTTCCGGTCGTCTTCCCTGATGGAAATCCGACGGAGCTTCACGAAAATTTTCCAGAAATTGACAAATTATACATGGTTGGAAAGCTCTTGCAACGTAGATCATGAATATCACATTAAAACAACCTAAAACCTCATAGATTCTATGGATCGAAGCAAAAAATTTTGGATCTCAAAACTTTAATTCAACATATCATGTTCATTTCTCATCCATTTTCAAAACAGAACATATCAGCATGCTCAGTGCAACAGGCTCTACATATTTATGGCAAGAAAATGGCAAAAGGAGATGGTCAAAATTTCACTTACTTGAAATGCAGTGATCAAAAATCGTGCTCTCCAGCTTCCAGAACTTCCAGATCTTCTTCCTCAACCTTACTGTGAAGCTTTATGCATAAAGCATCCACTGAAACCTCCACGATCCACTTCAATCTCAGAATCCGATCTACTTGATGAAGCTTTTGCACTGCATGAATTCTTGCTCAATTACCACAAGTAATGGTTGGATCTTACTCAGTGAAGTTCCATGATCAATAATCTGCAAGAATCTTGAAGAGTTTTGTCAAGAAAGATGCAAATCGAAGAGAGAGAAAAATGGAGGGAAAAGTGAAATTTTGATCTGAATTTGTTTTTTCCTCTGCAAAACAGTTATGATTTAGCTTATATACCACCTGTTAATGACTTTGCTAATCTCAATTTGCATTGGTTAATCTTGATTAGAAAAATATGAGGTGAAAATGCAAAAATGGCAAGTGTGCTTAGCATGTACATGCTACACGTGAACATTGCCATGCTGAGGTACAAATTCACTTAAAATCATTCAACAATCATGGTGGAAGTGATATTTTGATTGTATGATCATCCAAATTTGAATTATCAATTTTCCCTCCAAAATGCACATGTATGAACAAATGATCATATGAGCTTCTTTCATGCAAGGCAAAGGTTGATTTGAAAAGTCTTGGTCACAAGGAGCATTTTGCAAAAAGAGTGGACCAATTTGGAGTTTTGAATCAAAAGTTATGCCACTTTGAACTTCCATGCATACTTTGTGATCATTTGGCCATAACTTCTCAACCAATTATCAGATGGACATGATATAGGACTTTTTGAAAAGAGGAGAGAAAGATCTTCAACTTTCATGTTCACCAAAAATTCATTTGAAGCCTCTTTAGTGTGGAAAAGTCAAGTTGAATGTGGACCAAAAACTTGCCATTTTTGGAAACGTGAAATTACAGGTCACCTCCATTTTTGGAAACTTTTGCCATGACCTTAAAATATTCAAGATAGATGTTTGACATGATGAATGGGCCTTGTTTGAACATGATTGGGATGTCTCAAATCATTTCCCCCACCTCAAAGCCCTCAGTTGACTGCACAGTTGATTATTTGGTCCTTAAATGACCTTGACAATGCCTGATGAACTTGAGCCTTTACCACTTGGGGAATTTGCTTCAAAAAATGAAACCCTAGCTCATATAAGCTCAAGATGATATCATGTGGTCCTTACACCAAAGAAAATATCTCAGCTCTTGCACAAAGGATGCTATTGAAATGCTTGACCTGTGATTGCTTCAGCTACAAAACAAATGTTAGTGACATATTTTTATGCTTTTGGTTAGTGATTAAAACAAAAAAAGCAATGATATATAATGCAAACATGCCTGGTGATCTCAACCACTCACAGGAGATCTCTACCCAAAGGAAAGGAAGCCAAGATGCTCAAATGATCCTTGAGGCTATGCAATGCTATGCTTATGATGTCATGAGGGATCTTAGGGACAAAATTGGGGTCTTACAGATGCCCCTATTTAAGATCATTCTAGCCGGAGAAATGAAGGTTAAAATCTTCGTCTCGACGAGGTAGAATGGGCTTAAATTACAACAGAGAGACAAATTTTGGTCCCTGAGAGACCTCATGATGCAAATGTATGTATGCAAAACAAACTATCTCTGTGGGGATATGGGTCCACAAAGAAAAAAAAGAAATCAGGAAAAATTGAAAATCCATAGGAGTAATATACTCACTGATGGAACAGAGACTCTAACGGGACTCTTATGAGGATAAGAAAAAAGAAAAATGCGTGAGCAGGACACAACTTGAAACTGGAGACTTTACTGGGGAAAAAAGTTTTCCAAAGGGAAACACATCCGATGGAAAGACTCAAGCTGGGGAAAAAGCTGACAAGACAACTCTGCTGGGGAAAATGCATGTATTGGGGAATAGGCCAACACAACAAAAGGCGAATCACAACAGAAACTTCGCTGGGGAAATCTAAAAGACTCTCCAGGGGAAGCAAAAGGATGAGGTGTTAGCGGTTAGTGGGCAACAAGCTCGGGAAGAATGAATATCTAAGACCGGTGTGAGGGTGAGAGATATCAATCGACCAAATCATCTGAGGAAGACCTGAAAAATGTATGTTTCGACTCAGGAAAATCTGACTCCACAGGGGATCGAGGTCGTAATAGGGAGCAGAAAGGAAGGAACACCAGGGATACCAGGTAGTAGCTATATAATAGGTGACCGACCAAGGCGTGAATTGGTTTGTGTGCCAACACACTCATCATCCTGAAGAAAGCTGGAAAAGCAGACTTGTTTATAGGATGGACATTCGATCCCGCAAGGAATACGAATCTTACTCGACTGGAGAAGGACAGAAAACTTCAACCGAAGAGCGCATGAGATATATTATCTATTGCCGTCAAAACATAGATAATATACTCGCATGGAAGATTATCCATAATCGGGTTGTAGGTTAACAAAGGATAAATCATCCGAAAAGAAAGGCATCGGGATACCAAACTAGGTATGTAATGATAACCAATCAAAGGAAAAACAATCGTTACCAGCAACAAAAGGGTAGACGAGAGATGACTCACTGGGGATAAATTGCGCAAACAAGGCAACTATCCAAACAAAAGGGGGAGAATATTCGATTCCGCAAAGGGACAATGAATCTTACTCAACTGGGGAAACACAAAAGGCTTCGACCGAAGAGTGCATGAGATGTATTTTCTATTGCCGTCAAAACATAGATAATATACTCGCATGGAAGATTATCCACAACCGGGTCGTAGGTTAACAAAGGATAAATCGACCGAAACGTGAATTGGTTTGTATGCCAACACACTCATCATTCTGAAGAAAGCTGGAAAGCAGACTTGTTTATAGGATGAACATTCGATTCCGCAAGGAATACGAATCTTACTCAATTGGGGAAGAATAACAAAAGACTTCGACCAAAAAGTGCATGAGATATATTATCTATTGCCGTCAAAACGTAGATAATATACTCGCATGGAAGATTATCCACAACCGGGTTGTAGATTAACAAAGGATAAATCGACCGAAAAGAAAGGCATCGAGATACCAAACTAGGTATGTAATGATGGCCAATCAAAAGGGGAAGCAACAAACATTACCGGCAAACGGTAAATGAAAGAGGACCCGCTGGGGATAAATTTGCTTACTCATAGCAATTATCCACAAGAAGGAAGGAATATCAATACCGAATACTGGATAATGATAACCAACAAAGAGGGGATTACATCTACCGAAGACTGGGTAGAAACCCACGGAAGAGTAACCGTCATCGGTTGGGATGAACAACAAGGGTTAACTCTACAAGGGGAGAAAATAGGGTTTACAACTACCGGATGCTGGGTAGAAAACCAAAGACTCAACTGGGGATAAGGATAGGGTTTTACAACTACCGAGTACTGGGTAGGAAACCGCAAACTCCGCTGGGGACAAGATGAATGATTGCCGATTACTGAGCAATTATTCATTTATACCGCGGGGAAGCACAAACTCCGATGGGGAGAGAACAAATAGGATTTACGACTACCGACTACTGGGTAGAAGACCACAAAATCCGCCATCAACCAAAATGAACCATACAGGTTACCTCTGCTAGGGGATGAAAGTAGGATTTACAACTACCGGATGCTGGATAGAAGACCATAAAAATCCACTGAGGATAAGGTGAAAAATATTGGCGACCTTACTAGGGACACCAAAAACAGTCTCAAAGGGCCAATTTAGGATCAAATCAAAAAGGAAAACTGAATCAAGACTTATCCTAATGAGGACATAACTTAATAGGGGAATCCATCCCAATATATGTATTGGGAGGAAACGGAAGCAACCGTCATCCACGAGGATAGAACTCAGTGGGGAAATGGCAGGAAAGATAAACACTTTCTGCTTAAGAGGCTGACTCTATATTGAAGGATCAGACACGCCCATCTGCTTGGGTTGATGTATATCACCAACTAGCATGAGACAACAAACAATAGATATATGGAAAAAAGATGCAACATGAATATCTGAATGTTATAAGTATGCATGTATATGCATGGTTTATGTATGATGAATGCTGACAAACAGACATATCTAACACAAACAGGCCCAGGAATCAAACATCCGGTACTACATCTCAAGAGAGAAAGCCAGGATTCCAAACGGAGAGTATCCAATTTGCTGGAGATCCAGATGCTAGGAAGCAAAGATCTTGCAGAAGAATCAGAGATATCAGGAAATCACAAAATCTCTGAGTGATGGATCATCAATCAATCCGGTTAGGGAAAAGAGTCATCGCACAGGCAGAAACTGCCACAAAAGCAACTCTATTAGAGAATCAATCAGCAACTCCACTGGGGAATCAATCAACAACTCCACTAGGGAATTTCACTGAGAGATCACACTCTATTGAGGAGAAAAGATCGGGGCGCAGTGAAATCACAAAATCATCCCAAGGATGAACCATCATTCTCAGCTGGGGAGAAGTGCTTAATTGTGCAAGTAGAATCTGTCACAAAAGCAACTCTGGTTAGGGGAACTGTCAACACAGGTAAGATCCACCATACCACAACTCTGCCTGGGGATGAATTATCACAGATAAAATCCTCCACCAAAACTATGCTGTGGATCAGAGAAACATCAATATCTCTGAAGGGGATAACATCATCACAGATAAGATCTAACACACCAACAACTCCATTGGGGATCTATCTGAGGAAATGAAGGAAATCTGGGGGGCAACCACCAAATGCTGAACCTTCCAACGAGAACACATCTGCTGAAGAGGGAAGTACCACTGCTCTTCTGCTAGGGGAGGAATCAATGAACATTCCAACCGGGGATATGAGTTAATATGAGACCACTTCTACCACATGAGCAGCTCTATTGGGGAGCCTATCTGATGGATAAAGGGATCCTGGGGGCCCACCACCAAAACCGATCTTCCAGGGATAACACACCCGAGGAGAGAAAATTACTGCTCTGCTGAAGTGAAAAGGGATGAATCCTCCCCACACTTGGTAGGGGAAGAAGCCAATAAAGGCACCTTGCTCGAGAGAAAATCCACAGAAGGTTCTGGAGGAAAAGGATACAATCCAATGCCAGGGATATGAACAAATGTCTTACCCTGTTAGGAATCATATCACCCTTGGGAGAGCACTGAGAATCTCCTAAGTATCTTTTTATCATCGTGAATGTTCACTTTGTTTAAAAACAATTTGTGAAAAAATTCATTTGTTTAAAACAATGACATTTTATCAATTAAAACGTGCAAAACATTTGTTGAATAGAAATAAATAAGAGTGCAAATAATTGGATAAAGGCTCAAATTTATTTGATGGAATGGTAGCCTGCAAATGGCAAGACTCCATAGATTTTTACAAGTTTGAAATTGGTGATATATATTGGAAAAGGGCTACATTGAACATAATGACCATTTCTCCACCAATTCCGAATTCGATGTATTCGAAGCTTCAGTTGACGACGAATGAACAAGATGCAGTTACTTGCCAAATCCCTAATTTTTGCCTAGATTTCCCCAGGATGAGGTACTCAATCTAGCGGGATGCAAATATTCATTTTTTTATGTCTCTAACTTTTGCCTGGATCGCCCTTTCGGGTTTTCAATCCACCGAGACGCTCATTTTTGCCTAAGCCTCCCTTTCGGGTATCAACTTAGCGAGCTATTCTGTTTTTTTTAGGCGAAGTATTTCTTGACTGCATCTGAATTCACAGGACGAGTGAAATCCTCCCCATCCATAGTTGTAAGCACCGCCTGAAAAGGCTCGCTTGACAACATATGGACCCTCGTAGTTTGGAGTCCACTTGCCCCTGGAATCGGGCGCGAAAGACAAGACTTTCTTGAGCACAAGGTCACCTTCTCGGAACACACGAGGCTTGACCTTCTTATCGAATGCTTTCTTCATTCTCTACTGATATAACTGACCATGGCACATGGCAGTCAATCTCTTCTCTTCGATCAAATTCAGCTGGTCATAACGACTCTGAATCCATTCAGCATCAGTCAACTTGACCACCATCAAGACTCTCATTGATGGAATCTCCACCTCTACTGGGAGTACAACCTCCATGCCATAAACAAGAGAGAAAGGGGTTGCCCCCGTTGAAGTGCAGACAGATGTACGATATCCATGCAAAGCGAATGGCAGCATCTCATGCCAATCTTTGTACGTGACAACCATCTTTTGGATAATCTTCTTGATATTCTTGTTAGCAGCTTTAACAACCCCATTCATCTTGGGTCTGTAAGGAGAAGAATTATGGTGTGCAATCTTGAACTCACTACACAGCTCTTCCATCATCTTGTTGTTCAAGTTAGATCCATTATTATTAATGATCTTATCAGGCACACCATAACGGCATATGAGTTGATTCTTGATAAACTTCACGACCACCTGCCTGGTCACATTCGCATACGATGCAACTTCAACCCATTTGGTGAAGTAATCAATTGCTACGAGAATAAACACGTGTCCGTTGGACGCTTTCGGCTCAATCATGCCAATTATGTCGATTCCCCACATGGAGAAAGGCCGTGGTGATGAAATCACATATTTCTTCACGTATTTGCAGCAGTCAGACTCCTTTGTCAGCCAATAGTAGCCTGCTCTCAACATCTTTCTAGCCATGGCATGTCCATTGGAATGAGTACCAAATGAACCCTCATGGATCTCAGTCATCAACAGGTCTGCTTCGTGTCTATCCACGCATCTGAGTAGAACCATGTCAAAAATTCTCTTGTAAAGCACTTCGCCATTGAGGTAGAAACTACCTGCCAATCTTCTCAAAGTTTTCCTGTCTTTCACAGATGCCCCAGGCGGGTAGACCTGGTTCTGGAGGAAACACTTGATGTCATAATACCATGGCTTATCATCTTTTACTTCTTCAACTACAAACACGTGAGTTGGTCTATCCAAGCGCATCACGGTGATATTGGGAACTTCATTCCAATACTTGACCACAATCATTGAAGCAAGCGTAGCAAGAGCATCTGCCATCCGATTATCCTCTCGAGGAATATGATGAAAGTCAACTTTAGTAAAGAACGTTGAAATCCTCCTCGCATAATCTCTGTATGGAATAAAACCAGGTTGATTCATTTCCCATTCACCCTTGATCTGATTGACAACGAGGGCCGAATCACCATAAACATCGAGATGCTTGATCCTCAGATCAATGCATTCTTCCAATCCCATAATACAGGCCTCATACTCAGCCATATTATTCGTGCATTTGAAAGTTAGCCTTGCTGTAAAAGGAATATGTGTGCCATGAGGAGTAATGATTACTGCCCCAATACCATTTCCGTACTAATTTACAGCGCCATCGAATACCATACTCCATCTGGAACCAGGCTCTGGCCCTTCATCGAGTGCAGGCTCATCACAATCTTTCATCTTCAAATACAGAATCTCCTCATCAGGGAAGTCGTATTGAACTGACTGATGATCTTCAATCGGCTGATGTGCCAATTGGTCAGCCAAGATACTACCTTTAATAGCCTTCTGAGCTCGATACTCAATATCATACTCAGATAACAACATCTGCCAACGGGCAATCCTCCCGGTTAAAGCAGGCCTCTTAAAGATATACTTGATTGGATCCATTCTGGATATCAACCAAGTTGTATGATTTATCATATACTGGCGTAAACGCTTAGCGGACCAAGCCAAAGCACATCATGTCTTCTCAAGCATTGAGTATCGAGACTCAGAATCAATGAACTTCTTACTCAGGTAGTAAATAGCTTACTCTTTCTTTCCGAATTCGTCTTGCTGACCAAGAACACAACCCATCGAGTCTTCAAGAACTGTCAAATACATGATCAAAGGTCTTCCTTCTACAGGCGGAGACAGGATCGGAGGTTCGGACAGATACTCTTTGATACTGTCAAAAGCTTTCTGGCAATCCTCGGTCCAATCATGAGACTGATCTTTCCGGAGGAGCTTGAATATCGGAGCACATGTGGCAGTCATGTGGGATATAAATCTGGAGATTTAGTTCAAGCGGCCAAGAAAACCTCGGACTTCCTTCTCAGTTTTGGGCGCAGGCATCTCTTGTATTGCTTTGACCTTTGCAGGGTCAACCTCAATACCTCTTTCGCTGACAATAAAGCCCAATAACTTGCTAGAACGGACTCCAAATGTACACTTGTTGGGATTCAGACGAAGCTTGTACTTCCTCAAACGCTGAAAAAGCTTCAACAAATGCTCAACATGTTCAACTTCCGTTCGTGACTTAGCAATCATGTCATCAACATAGACCTCAATCTCCTTGTGCATCATATCATGAAACAAGGTAGTCATAGCTCGTTGATATGTGGCTCCGGCGTTCTTCAAACCGAAGGGCATCACTCGATAACAGAATGTTCCTCAAGGCGTGATGAATGTTGTCTTCTCCATATCCTCGGGTGCCATTTTAATCTGATTATATCCGTAAAATCCGTCCATAAATGAGAAGATATTGAATTTAGCTGTATTGTCTACCAACATATCAATGTATGGTAGAGGGAAATCATCTTTCGGACTAGCTTTATTCAAATCACGGGAATCCACACACATTCGGACTTTTCCGTCTTTCTTTGGCACGGGCACAATATTGGCCACCCATTGAGGATACGTAGAAGTCACCAGAAACCCCACATCAATTTGCTTCTGAACTTCCTCTTTGATCTTCACTGCCATATCAGGATGAGTTCTTCTGAGCTT
Source organism: Lathyrus oleraceus (assembly GCF_024323335.1). Lineage (NCBI taxonomy): Eukaryota > Viridiplantae > Streptophyta > Magnoliopsida > Fabales > Fabaceae > Lathyrus > Lathyrus oleraceus. Next base: position 429,105,861 of record NC_066585.1, on the reverse strand, counting down.
CTGCTTCACAGGCACGCACTCAGGCTTCAAAGGCAGAAAATGTTGCACAATATCTGTATCTAGACCCGGCATGTCTTCATACGACCAAGCGAAGATATCAGAATATTCTCGTAGCAATTCGATCAACCCTTTCTTAACAGACTCTTCCAGGAGTGCCCCAATCTTCACCATTCGAACACAATCTTCAGACCCCAAGTTGACTGTTTCCAGATTCTCAAGATGCGGCTGAATGATCTTCTCTTCATGCTCAAGAAGACGGGTAATCTCATCGGGAATCTCTTCAACATCATCTTCCTCTACCTCGAATACAAGGAATTCAAAATTGGGAGATGGCGTTGGATCATTATGTTCAATGGGTTTGATTAACCTGCATAATGATTTTGGATATGAAAAGCTTTTAGAAATCAAACAAGGCAATCATTATGCAGATGAAAAGATTAATTTTATTCTTTTTTTAGGGTTTTTTGTGATCACCAATTTCATGCAAAAAGCAAAAAGTGAAAATAATTTGAAAAACAAACATTTAACATGAATTTATTGAATGAAAATATCATTGTATTAAATGTTGCCAACAATGTCATCACTTCTCCTTTTGGCATGGGAGAAGGGTTTTTAAACAAAGTGAATCATTACTCTGACTTATGAATGACTGTAGGAACATCCACAACAACCCAATTGTTGCAGACCCCACCAGGGATAACAAAATTGTTAAAATCCTCTGCACCTTCTTCCAAGACAGCAGCAACTTCCTCGCTCTGACCAGTGTGGGTGAAACCTCCACTCTTGAACATCCCTTTCTCGTTGAAGACCCCAGAAGAAAAGCCAATGCTAGCCCGGGACTTGTTATCTTCAAGCTCGATCATTTTTCCTAGACCAGCAACTGCACCACATTCAATGGCCAATTTTGCATCTCTATAGGAAGCAAATGAAGGAGTTCTCTTCTCAACAGGCTCGACTATAGATAAAGCTTGGAAAGGAGTTCCAACTTCATCCTCAGCATCTATGTATGAGAAGGAAGACAAGTGGCTAACCAAGAGAGCCTTTTCTCCCCCTACCACAACCAGTTTCTTGTTCTTCACGAATTTCAGCTTCTGGTGTAGGGTGGATGTCACGGCGCCTGCCTCGTGAATCCATGGTCTTCCCAAGAGACAGCTATAGGATGGGTGGATATCCATAACCTGGAAGGTAATCTGGAAATCACTTGGTCCAATCTTGATTGGGAGATCAACTTCCCCAATCACAGTCTTACGCGACCCATCAAAAGCTTTCACAACAACTCCACTATGCCTCATGGGAGGCCCTTGAAACGACAATCTTGCGAGAGTGGATTTTGGCAATACATTCAATGATGACCCGGTGTCCACCAGCACATTAGACATGGCGTCGTCTTTGCAATTCATGGAAATGTGTAATGCCAGGTTGTGGTCTCTTCCCTCCTCAGGGAGATCAGAGTCACAGAAACTCAAAGTGTTACAAGCAGTAATGTTTGCAACAATGCTATCAAACTGTTCTATTGTGACATCATGATCAACATATGCCACATCCAAGACTTTCTGCAGAGCCTCTCTATGAGGTTCTGAATTCAGAAGTAAAGATAGCACGGATATCTTAGATGGTGTTTGTAGAAGCTGATCTACAACACTGTACTCACTCTTCTTGATGAGCTTCAGCATCTCATCACAGTCTTCTTTCAAATTGCCACTAGGGCCAACAGAAGCAGGAGTCTTTTGTACAGAGGAGGGTTTAACAACAGGTGCCGGGTTCGGAGAATTCACCGCATTCCCAACCGGACGCTCAACAGAATCAGCAACAACCTGAGGCTTCAGGGGTGCAGAAAACACACGACCGCTACGGGTCAACCCACTGACATCAGCAATATTCCCAACAGAGGAGGACGGCAGAGTCACCTCTTTCCCATCTTCCACAACAACAGCATTGTATCGGAATGGGATTACCTTGTCGGAAGAATAAGGCACAGGATCGGCAGGTTTGATAATCAGCTAAGGAGAAACCTTCTGCTTGCTACCATCGTATTTAATGATAACAGGCTCGGGTATCCGAAACACCGGAGAGATCACATTGACTTCTGGTTCATCTTCATCAACATTCCTGTTTTGAAGGATCTCAATGACTCCTTCATCCAGCAATTCCTGAAGATATTTTCGCACTTGGCGACAACCCAAACGGTTAACAAAGCAGATTCGACAATTATCATGGTCGTGCTCCAGATGATTGTACTCACACAGAAGACGATGCAACTCGACCAATAGCTGTCGAATATGGCTGACATATTTGACCTTGTATTTGCCAGGGCAGCCCTGGACCATGTTGACAGATTTCCCATGCTCGGGCAATGGGTTCTTCTTAAAATTAGGACCTGCATCCTCAAAGCTCAAAATGCCGCACCTCATAAGGTCTTGAACCTTAGTCTTCAGCTGAAAGCAGTTCTCCACATCATGGTCGGGAGCACCAGAATGATAGACACAATGCAAATCAGGCTTATACCACCACTGAGGGTTAACCGGTATAGCTGGCGGGTCTCTCAGAGTAATCAACTTCCTCTCTATCAAAGAGGGATACAGTTCTGCGTATGACATCGGAATCAGATCGAGAGTGATCTTCTTCCTCTCATAACTCGTGTTGGCTTGATTACTATTACGAGGCTGGTAGGCCTGCTGTTGAGGACGATGTTGTTGCTGATATTGTTGAGATGGTTGTTGATTATTGCTGTGCTGATGATACTGTTGGTTGTCTCTGAAGATAGGTGCTATATGAGCCACCTGATGCTGATTGTCGGCTGAACGCACAGGCTTCCTCCTCACAGAGGGTCTTCTGGGTTTCACATGGGAGGTCACAAAATGTGCCTCTCCATCTTTCTTCTTTTCAAATGCCCCATATCGTTTGGTAGAAGAGCCTTCATCTTTGGTTAGACGTCCTTCTCTAACCCCTTCCTCTAGACGCATCCCCATGTTCACCATCTCGGTGAAGTCCGAAGGAGCGCTAGCAATCATCCGCTCGTAATAGAATGAGCTCAAGGTCTTCAGAAAGATCTTGGTCATTTCTTTCTCTTCCAGCGGAGGCACAATCTGAGCTGCCAACTCTCGCCACCTCTGGGCATACTCTTTGAACGTTTCCTTGTCCTTCTAAGACATGGCACGTAACTGATCCCTATCGGGAGCCATATCCACGTTATACTTTTACTGCTTGACGAAGGCTTCGCCAAGATCATTGAAGGAACGGATGTTCACACTGTCCAGACTCATATACCAACGCAGTGCAGCACCGGACAGACTGTTCTGGAAATAATGGATGAGTAGCTGATCATTATCCGTTTGAGTTGACATTTTCCTGGCGTACATGACCAGGTGGCTGAGAGGGCAGGTGTTCCCCTTGTATTTCTCAAGGTCAGGGACCTTGAATTTCACAGGAATTTTAACACCGGGAACCAAACAAAGCTCGGCAACAGATTTGCCGAAGAGATCCTTTCCTCGAAGATTTTTCAATTCCTTGCGCAGCTCAAGAAATTGATCATTCATAGCATCCATCTTCTCATGAACATCTGGGCCCTCAGACGGCTCAGAATGATAGATGGTGTCGTCTACCCTAGGAACGGTATGCACGACAGGAGGAGGAACAACAAGGACCGGGCTAGATGCCGGCATCGAAGCAAAGGTCGGAGCAGGAATCTCGGGCATAAAGCTGGGAGGCATCCCCCACGGAAACCCGGACGGCATGGCTGTTGCAAAATGTGCACTGGCAGCAGGCACAGTTGAGGAAACAATCTCAGAGATGACTGTCCTCTGGAGAGGAGTTGAAGGCGTTAGAGACGACTGGCTCTGGGCGGCCAAGAACGATTCCATCAAAGCACTCAATCTGGCGACTTCCTCTTTGAGCTCACGATTCTCTTGCTCTAGATGATCCATCAATCTGGAAGAGTTGGCTCTGGTGTAGTACCGATGAGTCAGCTTGTCTTCAAAATAAATGAAGAGCACAGAGTTAGACCACAAGACTAGAGGCTGAGAACAACACCTACTTATGCAAATGATGCATGCAATGCTCGTGCACATGATTTGTTTTTATTTCAAAGGAACTTTAGGGTTTTATTTGCAAATTTTGGAAATATTAAGCATTTTATCGCATATGGAAATATCTCATCAAATATACTTAGAAAAGAAGTACAACATTGTCAATCATTACAAGAGAAAAGGAAAATAATCATCTTATGGATCCCTAGAAGCTCGGGACACAGGAAGATAAGCTGCACGAAGCCTCTTAACCTCTTTCTCATAGGCTGCTTCCATATCTGCCTTCTCTTTGGCGAGTCGGTCATACCTCCTTTTCCAGAACTTGGAAGACTGAGGAAGTAGAGAAGTCCATGCATCATCAGGATCATCAATGACCTGATGCTCGAGGAACTCGATCAGAACATCCTTCTCCTTAATCTGTTGAAGCAACTCTTCTCTTTCACGGATCCAGGCACGTGAAAGGTCTTCGTCTCTTAACTCCTCTACTCCTTGGTTAGGGAGGGTTGAAGGCCCAGCCACAACCAAAGGTGTAGGTCTCGGATAATCGTAAGGCATGAGGTACTCAGATGCTCTCTTCCTTACCTAAGCAGTTTAAGGTTCCATAGCAATGCAATTCTTAGGACCCAACTCATTCCTTCCTTTCTTGTGAACCTTGCGCCAAGCGCGAACCATTCTGCACTTCAAGCCTTGGGGGTCTTTACCCTCTTGAAAGAACACACCTTCTAACAGAATGTTATTAGGTTTATCCTTTAGGGGGAACCCAAGCTGACGACGTGCTAACACAGGGTTGTAGCTAATCACACCACATGTACCAAGAAGAGGTACATTGGAGAATTCACCCCAAGAGTCGATAATCTGCACACCATCATATACACGGTTATACCAAGAGATATCATCATTAGTGAGAGACATAAGCCTCGTAGACCACCGTAGACATCCCTTGTTCTCCTTGAAGGCGAGCGTCTGAGGTAAGTGAGAAATAAACCACTTATACAACAGAGGCAAACAACACACAATAGCCATCATCCCATCTTTCGGATATTATCGGAGAAACGACTACTCGTATTCCAAAAATATCCTCAAGAGAGACTCTTATGGGTGTAGTATCGCGTAACAATCGTATCAAATCTTACATTTGAACGCCTTCCGCACTACGTCCTAAAAATAGGCCAAGATGGGCTTGGTAAACTAAGGTCCTTGGATTCTAAGGCACATATTGGAAAGAGTAATGTCTAATCACAACTTACTTGTGTGACATTATTGATCCCAACATGACCTCCACCAAGTGAATGGACTCGAAAGTCAACTTGCTAAGGAATAACTCCACACAAGTCGACGAGACTATGCCATTCTTCTATCCTAAGGTGCACTCGAGTTCGGGTATAGAACTCATCTCACAAAGATCACCAAGCAATGCAAGCAATTGATATATCATGCAATTCAATCATTACAAATAATACAGTAATCCCAAATTGCACAAAAATATGTCATAACAAATATAACACAACAAGTGTGAAAAGTTGGCAAAACCCACCAAGGAAAGTTGATAATACATTCCCCAGCAGAGTCGCCACTTTTCTGTAGCGGTGTATTCGTTACCATTGGAGATATTAACTAAATCCAAGGTAAATCATACAAAGTCGAGTCGCCACCGCACTTCTATTTATCCAAAGGAATGGTTAGAAAGAGAACAAAAACCTAAAGAGTCTTATAAACAAAACTAGTAAAAGAGGGTCAGAGATCTGGGTAAGGGGGTTGGTTATGTCATGGGAAGGTGTTAGGCACCCACAACATCCTAGGTACTCCTAAGGAGCCCTTTTCACACTTGTTGCAAAAGGTTATCGTTTATGAAATTATTTTGTGCAAACATGATTGAAGAGATGAGAAAAGAATATACAAGTTTATTTACATTTTGTGTTTGGATGGATGAACCCATTGCCTACGTACCTTCTCATGAAAGATAAGGATCAAAACCCCGTAGTTCGGGTAAAAAATTTCAAAACAAGTGAGTGGATTGATTTTAAACAAAAGCCTGAAGGTCTTTCGTTATCAAAGAGAGAAAACTCGACCTAAACCAACAATCCACCATGTGAGGAAGGCTTCGACATACTAGTGAGGGGTTAACCCTATAATAAGTATGGAAGGCTTACAATCCAACCACTAAGGATGCAGTGAGATTTACATCAACCACTGAGATAAGTCAAACCTATGGCTAATGCATGAAAGATTTGATTAAGAAGTGGACATATTAACCACAAAAGAAATTGGAAGTGAGTTGAATTTATCAATTAGAAGTATGTACAAAGATGGTCAAAGTTGATTTAAAGATTCAATTCTGAATGAGTATTATGAAAAGAAAGTTTGAAAATCAAAGGCATAAGGCCTAGGTTTCTAATGTTGAAAACAAGTGCAAATGTTTGCACAAAAGTTTTTGGTTTGGGTGAGGGATGAAAAGGGATCAAGGTTAAACATGCAATAGGTGGGGAATAAAGGAATGAAAACACAAATAGGGTTGCTCTCTTGAGATCATATGGATGATCCAAGTAAGTCCCATCCTTTGGAATAAGGCAACACAAGGTATGAACAATAAGCAAGTGTCATAAGAGAACCACAGAAAGAGGAAACAGAATGCCAATCCATGGACTTACATCCAACTCCTAACAACAAAACAGGAAACAGAATGCCAATAGATGGACTTATATCTAACTCCTCAAAATAAACAGGAAACAGAATACCAATAGATTGACTTATATCTAACTCCTCAAAACAAACAAATGAGCAAAAGTAAACACATGCAAAGCAATCAAGCAAACAATGCATCACACACTATACACAAACAAGAGGCTCAATCAAATAGGTGGGCTTTAGTCAAGAGGGGTCATATCAACCTCGACAAACAAGCCAAATTGTATCAGGTAATCTGTGAGCTCTTAACCACTAACATTGAGAGTTAGGGTGAAGCTGATCAAATGGAGAAATGAGGATGAGACCTCATGCTCTTAACCTTGGCCTGGGTGAGCTTATGACAAAGAGAGCATGGGGATTCAGAATGTGGGATCCTATTCCACTTGACAGACTCTAAACAAGATCTTGGGTGTTTATTCAAAAGCATCAGCACGTAGTGCGAGCATAGTGAACGACTCACTGAATAATAGGGGATTGATTGCTAATCCCTTCTATCTGTCAATTGCCTCTTCACTTAGGAGGACTTATTAAGTAACATGCCTCATTTAGAGGTCTTTGGCACAAATCTAAACAATCACAAACAGAGCCTCATGACGAGGACTTCAGCCAAATGCCTGCCAAAAAGGTGACAGGACTTCCAGACTACATGGAGTAAGAGAGTAGCTACCTAAGTGGTGTATCAACCACAATCCAAAGCTCAAGCAAGAGCTAAAATCAAGCAACTAATGTACCTATACAAAAGCTAAACAGTTAATATCTCACTTAGAAAACAAACAGACAAACAGTCCAACTGTTACACAATTCAATGAGCAATGGTCAAGCAATCAAGTGAAGCAATGAGCTCAAGCCTATCACTTAGAATCCTACAAAACAGCCATGTGTTAGAATTCAAATCATTTGTATCTCATAAAGTGAGACCAAACCAATCATCAATGCTAAATGTCCAAACCTGAAACACAAAGCACAATTAGTTTATGTACAAAACACTAGTATAAAGACTAGGTTCAAAACCGAATCAAATGATGAAAAAAGAACTCAATCTTTTGCACAAAGCAAGTTCAAACATATCATAAAATGTCCTCAAAAG